>NC_092862.1:92472250-92481811 GCF_032062135.1 Pyxicephalus adspersus
AAAAAAAAAAAAATACTTTATGGAGCCTAGACATTCATTAACTTCTGCAGCAAGCCGTGCTTTGATATTCAAAAAGAAACAGCTGCAGTGTTTGTCTCGGTCATTAAGGAGTTACAAGATGTTGCAGAAGAGCTCAGTTTCAGCTGTGTTTAGCAAAAGATTTCTTCTTCCTTAAGTCATGCAAGCTCCGTTCATATCTAGGAGTCGTCTGTATGTCGGATGTTCTTAACCCGGGGACTTCCTGTACTCTAGCAATGTACAAATCAAACTTTTCTTACAGCTGTAGCCAATAACCTTCGTCCTCTTCTGTGAGGAGTTAGCCCCTAAAGCTATATGCCATGGAGATAGAACACTACAACATATTAGACAAGTAACTGTAAATGACACAGGAAACAATCCATTATTTCCTGTGTCATATTTCTAAACAGCAACCAAAAGACAATTGGGCTTACTGTACTTCTCATATAGTGGCTGACATTTGCCTACATTACTACTTGAAGCCCAACATACTTCTAAAACATTGCTTGGTCTTAATGGAGCAGAGTGATAGAGCTTTTTCAATTATCGGAAGTCATGATTCAGCATTAAGCCGGACTAAATACCTTCTGGAATTGAAATCTTTTCACAGACCTCTTAGTAAAAGCATGCTATAGAAATGCAGTGCAACTCAGAAGTGGTGCCATAATGTCATCTATATCAGGGGTCCCCAACCCCTGGTCTGACAGGTGGGCCACAGGTCTGGCCGGTAAAACCCCCCAAAGAGGTCAGGAAAAGGACCCTACTTGGGGGAGCCCACCAGCCAAAGCCGTGGACCATGTCTCCCGTACGCATTGCAGGCTCAAGGTATTGGGCAAGTTGTATCCCTGGACACAACCTGCCCCCTCTCGCATTGCGATGGGAGAGTGGGCAGGTTCTGGCATCATGTCGTTACTCTGGGGGAAGTTTCTTCCCCTTTGAGTAACACACGGCTCATGTGCGGTCCGGAGTCAATGCATTTAGTGATCCATGAGCTCAAAATCGGTTGGAACCACTGATCTATATTATCTTTTGTGGTAGAAACAGGGAGACAGTGTCTGGGTATACATAGATTTCTCTCCTCTGCACTGCCATTTTGAAAGTCCACTCCAGAATTTGATGTTCGCCCTGGTGTAGGTGCTCGGCCATAGTAAAAGACTGAGATAGTCAGTCCACCCTGCCCTGCTCTGGGAACTACATGTCTGTGGTGTACAGTGAAAACTCGAAAGTATTTTGTGCTATCAATCTAGCCAGTGCTGTTTTGTTTTGGGACAAATTTATGTTTAGTTAGTTGCCCATCCAGTAGCAAGGTTTTTTTTTTTTATTTTACTGTTCTCCTGTAAATATTGTAAATAGATTGTAAAGCTTAAATATAATTATTGTTGGTAAAACTTAGAGACTCTCTCTAAACTCGCTTTGTACTGGGCTTGTCCCAGAGGGCCAAAAACACCCCGCTACCTAGCCTCCGTGCTACAAGTGGAGGTGGAGCTGCTGAAACAGCTAGTGGCTAATGCTGAACAGAGGAATACAAATTCTTACATGCAGGCTATGTTGCACAGAGAAGGCAGGGTTGGATCGTAAAGTTGCAAGTGCTGACAGAAAAGCCCTGACTCAGCTTGTCCAGTGAATGGCTGGAAAGTTAGCAGATGCCGCAGCGGTTGCCCATAGCAATGCATTAGCGGTACAAATAAGACAGTTTTTACAGCGGATGACCGCAGTGGATGATCCGGAGGCTTACCTCACTATGTTTGAGTGTGCCGCACAAAGGAAGGGGTGGTCGAGACCACTGTGGGCTGGCTTTGTTGACTGGCGAGTCCCAGAAGGCCTGTATACCAGGGTGACAACTGTCCGTCTACAAAGAAGCAGGCCAGTACTTTTTTTAGGGATACCATCCTATTACAGGTGTTTTGTCCCTCATTTCTCCACCATTGCAACTCCACTGACAGACTTGACCAAAAGGAAAACTCGGTGGTAGTAAAATAGCCTCCTGAGGCAAAACAGTAATTTCAGGCTCTCAAGCAAGCTCTGTGCTCAGACTGTACTATGTTCTCCAGATTTCTCCAAAAAATTAATAGTACAGACTGGTGCGTTGAACGTAGGTTTAGGTGCAGTGTTGTCCCAGGTACACAATGGGGAGGAGCACCCAGTAATGTACCTGAGCTGGAAATGGAGAAAAACTATGCTGTGGTTGAAAAGGAGTGCTTGGCCATCAAGTGGGCTCTAGAAGAGTTGCGGTTTTATTTAATAGGTCGACATTTTACCTAGTAACGGATCACGCCCCCATTAAAATGGGTGTCAGGGAAAAAGGAAGCCAACCCAAAACTAAATAAGTGATTCCTCAGCCTGAAAGAGTTTAATTTTGCTGTGCAGCATCGTCCAGGCTCAAAGATGGCCAATGCAGATGCCCTGCTGTAAAATACCTGGTATGGTTCTTGTGAATAGCTAGATCAGGTCCCTACTAAGGCTACGTACACATGTCAGATGATTCTCGTCCGATTACCACTTCAGGGTTATTATCAGATGAGAATCTGACGTGTGTACAGCGGCCGTCCGATGCTGTATATGGAGCAGAACGGTGCTGTATGTACTGTGCTCATTCATGCATTTTTCAGTCTGTTGTTGTTGGATCGTGATCTCCACTGCTGTGATGTTTTATAAATTTTATTTTTAATAAAGTGAGCTGTTGAAAAGGTATTACAAAATTACTTAACAATGCAGATGAATAGTAGTACAACAGTACAGATGTTACAGGCATTGGCATTATGACACAATAAAGGGGAGTGGTTATTAATTCCAGAAAATTAACATCTAATTCCTTATAAAATCTTACATTCTATAAATAAAGGAGCAAGCAATAGCTCCACCACCAGGCACCCTGGTTCTATGGACACACTTCATATCACTTCAAACTGTCTAAATTTGATGTCCTTTCAACAATTATTTGTGATATTGATTCCTTTTCGATTCCTTTGAACATGCATTTAACTTCGCACTTTGATGTCCACAAGTCCCCTCAAGGAAGCCAGTTAAGGTGAAATGCGTTGGGACACGTCATTTACCTTCCTACTACTTTGTTTGGGTCTACAATAGGAATCTCTGAGGTAGGCTCTAGTTTCCCCATCTCTCTCCTTGCCCCCACAACAATCAAGTGTCATATAGGGCTTCCCCTTAACGGAAACTCCATACCCTGATGGGTTCCCACCCCCTTGTTTCCTTAACTACCAATTTTTAAACTCTCCTGGACCTACAAACAACGCATCAGGCTGCCATGACTATGCAACTTCCTCTATCTCCAATATGTAGGGAGGGAGGGTGGAAAAGCCTGCCCTAAGCTGACTGCAACTGACTAGTCCCCCTTACTTCGGTCCTTTTTTTTAACCCTGCCCTTTGATCCCACCCCTTGAGCTAACACCACCCCATGTCACACTTTCCCGTTCTTGACAACAAATAACTCCTTCCTCTCCTGCCTTTCCTCTTCACCCTGTCATGTGGCCCTACACCTATATCTTTTTTTTCGGGCCCACTTGTTAAATGAAGCTGCATGTCTGGTTAAAGCGGATGTGTACCCAAAATTTACCCAAAACAATAAAACCACACTTACCCTCAATACCACAGATCAGTTTGTCTGTCGGGAGGTTTCCTGCATCGTCCCGGTATCTGTCTTCGGTTTGGCTCAGGGGGAGCACCAGGCGCCGCCATCTACTCCTCTCTTCTTCCTACGTCACCCGATCTTGCACTGTGCAGGAGTGGGATCGGGTGACGTAGATTGTGAAAAAACTTGCCATTCTCACTGTGCATGCATGAGATGGGCAATTTTTGCCCTATTGATTAAAGGGCTCCTTCTGCGCATGCCTGAGATGCCTAAGTTCTTAAAAAAAAAGGATACAGCACCGCCCCCTAGTTCTCGGCTGCCTAGGCGGTAGAGAATGAATGGGAGCGCAAAGCCCAAGACCCTCCCGGGACGCCTGATGTAGGTATCCCGGGAGGCTCTTGGGCGCTCCTTCTACGCATCTCGGGCATGCGCAGAAGGAGCCTTTTTTTCGATCCTACATCACCCGATCTCGTGCCTGGGTCGGGTGACATAGGATGAAGAACCCGGAACAGAAGACGAAGATGGAGGCGCTTGGAGCGAATGTTGGAACGATGCGGGACCAGATGCCGGACACCCCTGGAGTGATCAGTCTGCCATGCAGAATTGAAGGTTTTTGTTTTTTTGAGTATAGCTCCTCTTTAAGTGTCTGGATCAAATATTGTTAGGCCAATGTCATTTATTTTGTTCTTTAATTGATTGTGTATTGTTACTTAAAATAACTAAAAATTGGTGTGTGTGATTTCTCTCAATATTTTTACCAAATCCTTATCCAGGCATGCACCCTCTGCATGAAGGAAGAAGCAGGGCAAGGAGCATGGGTCCCTTCTCACTATAAGGCAGAATTCATTTGATGGTAATGTGCTGCTCATGGCTAGTCACTATACATCCCTGATTTTGCTGACCAGAGATACAGGAAGCCATGCTAAAACATGGCTTGCCAGTAGTCCCCTTGTCAGCTTTTCCGCCATGATCCCTGCTTTACTGGTTGACTGGCAGTGGCCTGTAGAAGTGTGGCTTACAAATTGTGAATAGAGATTGCATTTCTGCAGAATTAATTCTGTGCAAGCAATATAAATTTCTGCAGAAAATCCAATACATTCCACCATTACATTCTGCGGACTAGGAGAGAGAGATTTTTGGATTTTGTCTGTAGATGGTCAAGAAATCCAACTACTCTAATGAGGAAGAAGAAGTCACAACTTTATTACAATACACACAACAGTCAGTTCCAGCCTATCTAGAAAGCCCCAAGCTGATTAATATTCATGTTTAGGAAAAGGTTCGGTCATCCATTACATTTCCTCGGTAAGAGACTGCAAGAATCTCTCTCTAGACTTCAGACTAGCACATAGTGGGCGCGGTTAGCGTTTCCATCCTCCGGCTCTGAGCATGTCCATTCCAGCATTCCGTAGCTCCACGTTGGCCACGCACGCGCAGTACGTAGTCCCGTCAGCTCACGGTATGTACCTGTGACCACTAGAGACCAGGAAGCGGAAGAAATCAAGACCAGTGCAAAAAAGTATTGTGTACATTAATTCCTGTATAAAATAATTATATTTGTGTCCATGTGACACAGACGGGTGACCGGACGGGTCTGGTTTATGTGTGCATTTATCTATGCAGCGAAGCCCTGTCTCATTTGTCTAAGTACATTTCCGGTTCAGTGGTTGTAATAGGGGGTTGTCAAATTCTGTAGTAGCCGAGCTCATACTGTTTGCTCTGTCCTAGCTTGTCCCTAACGAAAGGCCCTGCCACCCCCTAATCCGCTGTGACAACATGTTCAAGAAACTGAAGCAGAAGATCAGTGAGGAGCAATCCCCTCTGAGGAGCACTGCGAGCCCCCAGCAACAGGTATGTTATTACACAGTGATTTCAGGTTTTACCGGGGATCTGGGTAATGATAAAATGAAAGTGACCTATTGGACTTGTGGCTTCAACCGATTTCACCTACCACAGACACATTATAACCTTTTATTTTTTCCAGTTGTTAAATCTCCACATGCACACATGTTTTACAAAGAATTCCCCATGTCTTTAACTTGAAGTGATATGGAGCTATTCCAGATCTGCATGAGGCTCAACTGCCATGCCATTCAAGTGAATGAGAGAGGTTGGGAACCATTCATCACATGCAGCTGCTGCAGCAGATTTTCCAGTGGTGCCCAAAAGCGACTTGTCGCATAGTTGTTGTTTTTTGTTTGCAGTAGTGGCTGTGTGCAAATCTGGTTACCCACCGTGCAGTTTACGGTTTTGAATAAGCCTTTAAAGTACAATGATGTGTTTCATTACTAAGCCTGCTCTAATATTTTAAACTAGAACACCCCTCCTCGTCCTTGTTTACATGTACGTCTTTGTGGCGGTGGTTGTCTTCAACACTGGGTACAGAAGTCATCGGTGCTGGCTTGGTAATCCACCTCTGCTGATCTATTTCCAATAGTCTGCAGTGGATTCATACTGACAAAATCCATTCATGTCTTTCCTGTTGAGGAAAGTTAACCCCCATACTGCAGATATAACAGAGAGTAAAAAGGAAATCTATCTAACATGAGCTAAATCCTCTCATGGATAGTTGTTGACCTAGCAAGTGTCATCTTTGTCACTATTCATGTAAGGAAATGTAAAATTTTCCCATACTATCCCAGTGGAAGTAGACAACAGAAAGTAAATCAACAAAAAACTGACAGATTCAGGTTTTGGCTTATTTTACGTTTTTAGTTTTCATTTTTGAATGCTGTCTGTTATATGTACATAGTACAGTATCTGCCATCTGTAAGAGTGGGTCTGAGTGCAGGGGTGGTGCAGCTTCATTACATATGTGCAGGAGTTCCATCACTGCCTACCCAGTGAGTAACACGCCAGCTGCAAATGAAGCATCAGAAAGGATGGCAGCTAGCATGGAACTTTTTTCCTCACTTGAACATGGCAATCTCAGTGTTATTTTGCCATTTTTTGCAAATATCCTTTTTATTTCTTCTCGCTGTGAATTCCCTTTTTAATTTCTACCTTATTTGCAATATACAAGCAAATGTGTGCCTGTTAATGAAATAGGTAAGAATTTGGTAGTCCCAGGGTGAAGAGTAACTTTTTTCAATTATCATGGCAATACTTTGATTAGTACTATAGAGTATACAACATAGAGCATACATTGATTGGAGTGAAATATGTAATGCACTGTACTGTGTAGAGAATGGCACAAATAGAGGTTTGTCATGTGCAAAGAGGATACCCTTATATGTAATCCCTATACATTTAAAATACCTTACAGTGTGCACATTTAATGTTATCACATCCCAGACCTACCTCATAAGTTTGTACTATTGGATCTGCAGGCTGTCATTGTCAGACTGCAGGCAGGTCTGCACATCCAAGCTTTTAACTTTCCTGTGCGTTTTAAGGACAGGATGCTCCAAGCTTTCCTGTTTTTGCTAATTCTGACCCAGTTCAGACAAAAATCTGTCATGTAAGTGGGTGGGAATGGGTTAGACTCTGAATTGTTTTCTGGGTTTGGTTATTTAAAATAACTGAGGGATGTTAATTGTTTAAAGCACTGCACTAATTTAATGTGGGTTTGTCATGAAGACTTGCACATCGCATGAAGAAAAATAGGAACATGCCAGTATAAGCAAAAATATTTAGTAATATTTTGTTTAGAGTAAAATGACCTTTCTTACTGTAGCTAAACAACTGTTCCACAACTTCCAGGCTAAGCAAGTAAAATCACATGGAATTTAGCTATCAAACTACTATCAAAGGCCTTCAAAAAGCAGCTTAGGTTTGGTATGAGTACACCTTCACAGGACTGCAAATATCTTCTGTGCAGGGTGCATTATATACATTTTCTTGAATGTTACAGAGTCACTTGTGAGCTAAATATTGCTTTTAAATTGTACAAATGATATTTTGAATATTAGATGACTCTGAATAGCAGTTATACTTTGATATGAGCACTCATATTATCTCAGTACTGTGAACACATATTTGTTTTCAAAAAGCAATAACATAGGCAACTTAATTTTGCATGTGACTGTGTATTTTCATTTATAATAATCCTCAAATGTTTTGGAACCATTAGATTGCCAGTAAATATCAGCAGTACAAAACATCAAAGGAGTGCGGCCACTCTTGGATTTGTTGCTTTGTAATCAGCAATCTTTTTTGATCATTGACTAGAAAATCCTGGTCATACAATGTAATTCAGGGTGTGTTCTTTAAAGAGCTATATTGGTAAAAGGTGGAGTGCCTGAAAGTGTGTTATACAGCATAGGTTTGTGAGTGGTGTACTTGAATATTTACAAGTTTTTGTTTTGCAAGTGAAAGCCCAGGGAATTATTTAAAAAACACAGTTTTATGTAGATCTGAAGATCCTTAATTATTCTTGTAAGCTGGGTTGTTGATAGCACCTACGTACAGTTAGGTCCATAAATATTTGGACAGAGACAACTTTTTTAAGTGAACAACACTCTCCAGGAGGTAGGCGTATCGATATCCAAGTCAGAGAATCCATAAAGAGAAGACTGCATGAAAGTAAATACAGAGGGTGCACTGCAAGGTGCAAGCCACTCATAAGCCTCAAGAATAGAAAGGCTAGATTGGACTTTGCTCAAAAACATCTAAAAAAGCCAGCATAGTTCTGGAAAAAAACATTCTTTGGACAAATGAAACCAAGGTCAACCTTTACCAGAATGATGACAAGAAAAAAGTATGGAGAAGGCGTGGAACAGCTCATGATCCTAAGCATACCACATCATCTGTAAAACATGGCGGAGGCAGTGTGATGGCTTAGGCGTGCATGGCTGCCAGTGGCACTGGGACACTAGTGTTTATCCATGATGTGACACAGGACAGAAGCAGCCGAATGAATTCTGAGGTGATCAGAGACATACTGTCTGCTCAAATACAGCTAAATACAGTCAAATTGATTGGGAGGTGTTCTATAATACAGATGGACAATGACCCAAAACATACAGCCAAAGCAACCTAGGAGTTTATTAAAGCAAAAAAGTGGAATATTCCTGAATGGCCAAGTCAGTCACCTGATCTGAACCCAATTGAGCATGCAATGTACAGAACCAATATTAGAAAAAAGTTGTCTCTGTCCAAATATTTAGGGATCTAACTGTATGTCCTAATACTTTTCCAACGCAGCCCTCTGCACTCAGCATTTGGACTTATAAAGGGAGGGTCATTAGCGCTCTATTGTTTTCAACAGTGCTGTCAATCTAGTTGAACTGGTTGAAATGAATGACCTTTACTTTTCGAGGTGTGTCTGCATTTTTAGGATTGTAAATTGCAGTTTGTAGTTTGTGTATTATACACTCAAATGTTAGGTGACAGCGGTACAAACTATTTCCAGTTTTTGAAAAATAAATTTCCAAAGTAGTGCTTCAATTCAAAACTTAGAGAACTGGTTATTCTTAATTACAAGAACAATCAGTCAATCTACAGAAAATGCCAACTTGGTGACTTAAGAATCAAATTCTTGTCTGCCAGGCAGAATCGACTTATTCTTACTACTTTACAAAGTGTGGTCCTTTATTTTTCTATTAGTGTAGAGAATCTGGCTTGACAAAAATAGAAATTTTAGGCTATCTAAAATTTATTGTCCAGATGAACTTCAATGAAGTTGACAGTGTGAGGTGAAAGAAATACGTAGTTTAATGGTGTTTAGGCCCTCTGCTGTATTGCATATTATTCATCCACCCTCTGCTTTCAGTACTATCAACTACGTTTGGTATGTGCATAAATGTACTTTAAATGTGTTTGCAGGAGAACTTTTTTTGTTAATCAGTTATGCTGATTTGGGTGGCCAATTTCATTAACCCCCTAACCGCTAAGCCCGTAATTTCTCGCACTAAATATTTTTGCTCTTTTGGTTAAGCCCGTATTTTTTCGCCTACACTAAAATCCCCACTTACCTGGTCCCGCTGTGCTAATCCAGCGTCGGTTCCGTGTTC
>NC_092862.1:92482838-92581539 GCF_032062135.1 Pyxicephalus adspersus
TTTTATATTCATGATATCTACTAGAACCCTATTCGGACATATTTCTGTAAGTTACAGGTCTACAATTTAAAAAAAAAAATTTCATGAAAACCTGTGACGCTTTTGGAACAGAAATCTAGAAATCAGTGTAACGCTCAGGTGGTTAAAGTTACAGGTTGTATTTAAAATTTGCATTAAAGAAGAATGGGTACAAATGTGTGCAATATCAATGTAGGTTTTGCATTTCATTAAATGTCAATGTAAATAAACTTTCCCTATAAGTAGGTACATGTAAATCGGCGAGAGGTCAGCTGCAGGTTGTTTTTACCTATCCATGAATTCTGAATGATTTTTGGAGAATCTCAGACTGATGTCAAAACAATCTTTTTGAACAAAACCAGTTACCACAGTCTCTTAATGATGTATATATTTTTTAACTAATAACAATAACTTTTTACCATCCCTTTTGAATATGGTGCAGCAAAATATTTTAACTGTAACTAAAAGCCTATTTAGAAATCTATAGATGAAGTTTAGACTGATTACTGAAGCTTGTTTTATACATTAGGGTCATCCAAGATCAACGCCATCTGGAAACAGGAGTCGTGCTTCTTCAGTGACAGACCAGCAGGATGACAGCACAGCAACTCCTGACAAAGAGGTTGGTCTACACTATTTTACTTATTAAAAATCCTACAGTTAGATCAGCTTAGATCAGAAAACCCATGATTAACATAAATCAGTAGGTCATGTATTTTCATTAATGGAAACAACTTATTTTCAAAATACCTGTTTTCTGGTTGCTAGATTTATCTCAACTACTTTCAGTCATTCAATCACATAAGTATGCAGATGTGAAGTTGTTAATTCCTCCAGGTTAGTGAGAAAGTCCTGAGGCCAGAAATAGGGGGGATTGGAAATTTCAACTTTTGTATTTTTCTAAGTATAAGTTTCCTTTCTTATGAAGAGCAATTTGCTGGTCTTTAGCTGCAAAATATTAATATTTCCTTAATATCTAAAAAAACTAGCTCTTCATTGTGTTCTGTGTATATGTATGAAGATACCCAGGCACAGATTAACTGGTAGTCAGAGATTTCCCATGAAGCATCAAATGGTAAAAGTACATGTCAGGGGGAAAAGAAACTCATTAATTTTTTCCTATACTTACAAATTTCTTTGGTCATCTTTGCACATGGATGTAAAGATAAACTACTTACAAGAACTGAATACATTTACTTTTAGGTCCTTAAATATTTGGACAGAGACAACTTTTTTCTAATTTTGGTTCTGTACATTACCGCACTTAATTTTAAATGAAACAAATGCAAACTCTAATGCAGTTGAACTGCAGATATATAGCTTTAATTCAGTGGGTTGAACAAAAAGATTGCATAAAAATGTGAGGAACTAAAGACTTTTTTTTTTAACCCAATAACTTAATTTCAGGGGCTCAAAAGTAATTGGACAATTGACTCAAAGGCTATTTCATGGGCTGGTGTGGGCAATTTCTTGCTTATTATCAATTAAGCAGATAAAAGGCGTGGAGTTGATAATGGGGGCAGGAGGGGTGCTTGTATGTGGAAGAATTTACTGTGAACAGACAATGTGTCACTTTTTAATTTGTCCGATTACTTTTGAGCCCCTGAAATGAAGTGATTGTGTTAAAACAATGCTTTAGTTCCTCACATTTTTATGCAATCTTTTTGTTCAACCCACTGAATTAAAGCTGAAAAGTCTGCAGTCCAACTGCATCTGAGTTGTTTCATTTAAAATTAATTGTGGTACAGAACCAAAATTAAAAAAAAAAGTTGTCTCTGTCCAAATATTTATGGACCTAACTGTATCTTGCTATTTCTTGGATATGGTTACTGAAGTAGTTTTTTATTTTTTAGACCAAGTCATTTTTTTTTAGCTAATACATACAGAGAGTGACTGGCAAAATTGATGTCCTTGTCAGTTCTGGCAAATCAGTTAATTAACCTCCTTAGCCTCATATATAATTAATATAAACAGTGCCAGACATGTTTGAATTTTAACCTGTGGAATGACAGCCACCCAGGGAAAAAAAACACTTGGTGGAAAAAAAAAACTAGTGCGACCTCAAAAGCTGGTACAGCTCAATATATTACATTATATATTATATTTGGTTTTCGAAATTCTTTGTCAGGAGTCCCCAACCACCGCTCTGTGGCCCAAGGGCCATGAGAGAACGGAGACCAGCGGTTGTTCGCGATGGAATCCTGATGTCATTCTGGGTGACACATGGCTCCCCATGCATGTGCGGTCCGGAGTCTGTGGATTTAGTGGTCTGCGAGCTCCAAAAGGTTGGGGACCACTGCTTTATGTGGATAGAAGAGGTAGTCAAGTTTTTACTCTTTGGAGACAAGAATTAAACTATTATTTTAAATGAGAAGTAAAAGCAATATTTGAAAGATAAGCCCTAGCTGATAGTTTTTGTTATTTGTCGTCATGGGCCCAGAAAATGAAGTACACACCAGTAACCCCCCAAAATGATTCCATTCTCTACAGATTTATACATACCAGAAGTTCCCCTGTTTACATCCAGCACTGTCCTGGCTATGCCTGTGTAATACAGCCCCATAGGGTCTGTCTACAAGCCTTGTAAATGTCTGTGGGTCTGTAATTTGCAGACAAGGGAAGTACTGCCTGGCATGTAAATAAACAGCATGGCCACATGTAGATAACTGCAATATATATAAAATCCTAGTTATCCTGTTACTGCACCCTAACTTTTTAAATTGCATGCTTGTCCTGGGTCAATGAAGGCAGAGCACTAGAAGTCACAAATTACAGATCCTGTATTTCTCTCAGTACTACTTTCACCTTAGCAGCTTTGCTGGCTTTAAAGATTAAGTCTGGAACTAACGGAAACATTTTTGATGCATCTAAAATGTATGTACTTTTCCCCATGTTTTGTCGCTTGCAAGTTTAGCAAAATTCTTGCCAGAAATTCTTAATTTCTTGTTTAGGCTCATCAATCTGATTCTACTTCTGTTACACTGCAGTTTCAAGTAGTGTTATTAACCAGGCCCAAGTTCCCACCTTCTGGTCAGAATACTCTCCTGTGTACTTTTAGTAATTGTTTTGTTGTTCCATAAATAAAGCATATTGTGCACTATCCTGCAGTAAAATTATATAAAATTTTATTTTTAATGTTTTGACAGTTCATCATATTTTATTTATGTATTTATTAAAAAAGCTACAATTTCATTTTAACAATATCTAGATTGTTTTTTATCTTTAAAGCACATTGGGCCCATTATTTCATAAGCAGTTTTATATTTTAGTAATTTTTTTTATTATTGACTTTTAGGTCACCTTCTTTTAACTTCAGTTATTCCATGTAACAATGATATTGTTTTATGAATAATACATTTTGGAGCCCCACTTCCAGTAACAATAGAACTGTAGTGTTAATTGACGCATTATTATTTTTCCAAAGCTCCTGTCAGTATATGCTTGACTGCTTGTTTTGATGACCTGGAACAAGTTTACTGGTTTACTATTGCATATGAGATAATGAAGGATAAAATGGCAGCTCATTAGGCCTATACCTTTTTAAAACCAAGTTGGCAGTAGCAGCTCCAGTATTTCTGTCCTAAATGATTCTGTACTCTAAAGCATACATTTTGGCAGTTTTTAAAGTACTGTAAAATATTGAAAAAAATGTCCTTTTGTATAGTACTTTCATTTGTTTTAACTTTGTTATAATAGGAATTGACTGCTGACTTTGAGCTTATCTGTGCCATTTGGCTTCAAATTAGCAATTGTGAATTCCCCTTAAAACAACTAAACCCTTTGATGGAACCGCATACAAGTAGGTTCTTCCCTCCAATCCTCTGATGACCATGTTATTAACCCCTTGATTTCTCCATGGTGTTGTACTCCAGCAATGCCTTGGTTTTAGATAATCAGGTAAAAATGTACCCAAAGAAGAAATGCAGAGCAGGAAAACCTAAAAGTATATCTAAACCTTTCAGTTCTAATGTGTGTGCACATGTGTATATACGTGATTAGATGTTCCTGAAGGTAGTGTATTCTGGTGAAATGCAAAATCCTCCATTTACTTAGTAACATAATGTGAAATTAACAATATCTTGTTTCTTGCTGTCTGATAATGATTTGTCTCCCCATTGCATTGAATGGTGCAGCTTCTGGCCGGGATGATAGCAGAGCCTGCTTTACTCTCTGAGTACACAATTTTTGCTCTAGACCATACCAAATGGTCTAAACCACAGAGTGACAGTGTGGTGAGTCCAGACGTTCTTTCAGCAGTGCCTGAAGTGTAACTACAATAGAATTGCTTCTAGATCCCTCTAGTAGTAATTCCATGGCTCTTTGTATTAGTAACCAGAACTAATCTTATTGTTAATGTGTGCTTTTTATGTGGAATCCCCTTAATTTTCTTATAACATATTACTTCTGTTAATGTGAAAGTTCTCCTTACATTTCTTTGACAAGCTTTTTGCACGATCCTAATCCTCTAGGCTTTTGAAGCATTAATATACAGTTACCTTTCTCTGGAAAAGACAAACCCAAGTCTTTGTTAATGATAGAAATATGGAAAGATTAATAGATCCTTCTTGGACATAGTATACTTATTCATTTACAAGAACTAATGGATGGAACGGTTACAATATGTATTTTACAGTAATAGTGTTTAAATTTGTCAAATTTACAATTTTACGTGGCTTAACTGATATCTATAAAAATATATTTCCTTTTTCCATTTATAATATGTTTTTTTTTTGTACAAATATTTGTTCTTTACATAATATATAGGTTTAGTGAACTAAGTTGGTTTTCAGCATAGAGGATAAAAGCACAAGTTATGTTAAAGCAAAGTTATGTTTCTGCCAAACACCAAATGTAATCTATACATAATGCTTAACCTGATCTCTGAAGAATAAGATCACACCTCCGACCTGACCTTTAAAGACCTACACTAGGGTGATTACAGTGGAGAGAAGGGATACATAACGTTGCAATGTATTTAGCAGCAGTTCTATTGTACAACACATTAGATGTCTTGTGCTCACAGGTAAGTTGTGTGAGAGTTTTTTGTTGAAAAGTTGATTAATAAAAATACAAAAACAGAGGTCATCTTGGCTTTGACTTAAAATAAAACTTATCAGTAGGCCATGGCATGGCTTTTTGCCTTCTGATGCTGTCTTCAATTTGGTCACTAATGCTGCCCAATATGTTATTGACTAATCGGGCGCAAACAAAGTAGTAGAGGCTTAGCTAAGCTTTTTTTTCAGGAAAAGTTGAGATTTGCATGAACTTGTGTGCTTGACATTCAGTTTGCAGTGTTGTCATCCTCAGCCTTTGCATTATGTGGTCACCTGTTCTGTTTTACTGTTTTAGAGATTGAAGCAAACCAAAAGGCATAAATTGTGAGGGGTTTTGTTTTCAGCATTGTATCCAGGAGTAAGATTTGTTACAAACTCTCTAGTTTTATGTTCTTAGGAAGTACAGTCTGAAAGAAAATGCAATATAGAGGTTTGCTCAGAAACACTCCAGACATACAAACATGGATTGAAATTCACTTAGACATTTCTGTCTGACTAAAATTTGAATGTTTACGTTAGAATAAAATAATGTACGGTATATTACATTTTGGGGCCAATGTGCCACCACAATGCTTTTAAATGTTACGGCTACACGTGTGCAATAATTGTCGTTGGAAAGGATTTTTCACAATCCTTTCCAATGACTGAAAGATGCATGAATGATCGCTGTGCATACAGGCGCTCTCTCACCTTCACTTTCTTTATGATCATTTGTTTATCCACCAGGACAGATCCATGAACGACCAGCAATGTACACATGCCAGTTGATTATCAGACGAGATTCATCCGACGTGTGTACATAGCCTAATGTGCATTTTTTTTTCTCAGAACAAAGGGGAATAATGGGTTGCTTGCTTTTCCTGGTCGCTCAATGTTACATCCAGCACATGCTGACACCCACAACATGCTCTATTGAATTAACACTGACATGCAAGTTCAGTCTGTGTTTTTACAAATAAGTTTAGTTCCCATTTATTTTATCTGTTGATTATGCCCCAAAAGTAGATTTTAGATCTAGTTTTTCATCAATTCATTAATTTATTAGCTTTCCTATTTCTGTGGGAATATCACTGTTTACATACCTGGTACCCAGGACACAAAGAGCTGCGTTGTTATTATTACATAATCTTGCTTTTGCAGCTAAATAAAATAATTATTGCAAAGTATTGAAAGAAAACTGCATTAGATATAAGGTTGATCAAGTCAAAGTTCAATTAGAAAATGGTAAATACTTAATGCTATTGTGCTTCACTGGGACTCCTATCATACCTGTACATTAAAAAACCTATATAATACTGCATGTTAACAGCAAGCATGGCATTGTGTGTACTACAGTTCTATTTTGAATGGCACCCAAGTCCAACACACAGCAAGGCAATGTGAGTAGGATGCACCAGCAGAACACAATTGTAACCAAAAAGTATGTTCCTAGGAGTTACATTAAGGAAAGTGTGGCGTGAAGCATTATAGTTGTGTTGTGGCCTATTCAAAATCAACAACATACTAAAACACATAAAAGGTTTGTTTAACAAATGAGGGCCTGTGGGGACCCTAAAGGCAGCTGCTAATATTTTTTTCTGCAAATAACCTCATCAGCACTTGACTTAAGCCCCATACATACATCAGATTGTTGCTGGAAATGATAATTTGTGATTGTTTCCAACTGGTGATCCATGCCGTTTGGGGGGAAAGGAGAGAATGAATGAGTGACACTTCACTGTGCTTTACTCCATCAGAACCTGCTGTACATCTTCTGTAATCTGCTTTATCATGGCCGGAGTGCCTGACCATCTGAAAAATGTACTGTCCCTCTAACCTGCATGATGTATGCAGTCTCTTACCATCCCCTGTACCATGCATAAAGTCTCCTTCCACTATCTTAGACTATCCCTTGTTTCATGTTTGCAGTCTGTATTGTGTATTATGCCTGTGACCTCAGATCTTTTCCTGTTTTGTCCCTGTGTTATAGTGGCATCTTCTATAGCATGTCTTTGCAGTCTTTCTTCTCCTATTATATTATACATGGTACAGATGGCACTTTCAGGTTGTGTTTGAGAAGTTGGTCATCACTGATCTACATGTTTTTATAGTAGAATAATACTGATTAGCGGCAGAGTGTTTTCCTAAAAGACACACACACTCTTGCTCAATCTCTTTCTCTGTTATGGTGACGAACACCACATCTCTGCAATATATACACATGTTTTATCATTTTAAAGTCCTTTCAGATACAAATGAAGAAATACCCATTAATTAGTCCTGTTGTGAGGTGACAACACACATTTTTTTCCCAAATATTTACAATATAACCATTAAAAAAATTGTAGTCCAAGAAACTAGTAGAACTAGTTGTAGTCCAAGAAACTGTCTACTGTCTAGTAGAAAAAACTAGACAGGTCAATTAGCCACTAGATAACACAGGAAGTGTGCACAGGACAACTCTAAATTTCTGACATGATCCATATTTTTTTTAACAATATATAATAAAACATTTTGAAGGTTATGTTAAAACATGTCAAAAGATAACAATTAAGATACATTCACTGTACTAAATGTTGTATTTTATATGTACATGTAGTTAAAATAAGTTTAAAATAAAAATGACAATACTGGGAAAGTAGGGAATCTAAACATGACTGTCTGGGTACCAGTTGCTGAGCTTTGCACTTGCTTACTCCCTCAGTGACTGTTTCTTGATATGAGCTTAAGAAGAAATTCCCACACTGGAGGCTCAGACATTAATAAAAACCTTTTCATTCTTTAACACAGTTATCAATCTCAGGCTTGAGTCAAATATTTTTTATTACATTGCTAGATTTCCTTGATAGCTGCTTATATTTCAGGTCGTTTCTTCTGTGGTATGTGGTATTTACAACGTTGTGTATATCTCAGTCATTTATATCTGTTTACTGTCACAATAAAATTTATGATGGAAGTAATGCTTATTCTAAATAACTGAACAGCAGAAATAAAAAGTCCCACAAGAAATGCTGTAGCACAAATTGATGAAATTGTTATAATGACCATGAGAGAAAGAGTCAGAAAAACACAGTACATTGAAGCTTGCTGCATATGGAGCTACATGGCTATATACCAGCTTGAGTACCCATGCTGACCCCCTGTCCACTTCTAAAGCACCTAAAATGGACTTCGGAGCATCAAAACTGGACAATTAGGCAATGGAAGTAACCTGATATGATATACAATGTGTTCTTAGGCAAATGGTTTGATGTTTTTTTTACTGATCATGGTAAATATATCTATCATACAATAACAAGCCTCTGGTGGATAGACAGTACACAACATAATTGTTCACAAAGTTGCACAGTAAAGTAGCTAGGACCTACAATGGTAATATAAATTATTCATATAGGAGCCCTGTCCTCATAAAATGTGTGCTGTATAGATATAGGGCACCCAGGAACATTTAGTAGGCAGGATCACGTAAGATCTACGGCAGTGTACCCAACCAATATAAAAACTTCTTTGTAGCTTTGAATACCAATCAATAAAAAGCAATGAAAGTGTGTAGCAAACACAATAATGGAGAAGACCAGGGAGAGAATGGGGCAGGTCAAGAGCACACTTGTTAAAGTCTTCGGCAGAACATGTGAGAATCATAGCAATATGAGTGAGCCATTCCGGCCTGTTGCAGATAGTAATAAATTCATAGGGTCCATTTCCTTTGAACTTATTCATGGATTTAGCGAGTATGGCCCGCATTTTTTCATTCAATAGGAACCAGACTATTTTCTATTTGACCTGGGTCACCATGGGTGTAGCAGACCACCAGGCCTTCACTAGGACCATTTTGAATGCAAAGGTTTTTATTGTATATTGTCATTCCACTTCGGGGTTCCAAGTCTTTGTGTGCGCTTGACACTTGTGTTTGATACTGAGAAAAAAGTATCATGCATTATGTTCTCTGTGCTGAAAACCAACACACTAATAATATATAGGTAGATTGTTCCTAATTTTGATTATCCTGTCCCATTAGGCTACTTTCTTCTAAAACCTGCTAAGGTGCTTCTAATGCAATGGCTAACTTCCTGCTTTTTAGTTGGTTGAATAATATTAGCAGGTAATGTCTGCCATATAATCCTGTAATGAGAAAACTCATGTTTGTTTGTTTTCCCTATATTCTACCTTTGTTGCTGTCAGTCATCCTGAGCAGCAAAACAAATAAGTACTGTACTGTTTAGTTAATTAAAAGTTTAGAGCGTTGAACTGCTGTTTTAGAAAACGATAGTCATTTATTACAGTTTTTGTTATGGGCATTTTCCAGGACTAATAATTTATGTGGTTGTAAAGGGATTATTTTGCATCAACAAACATTTTAATCAAACTTACTCCTATTGCTACCTATATTGGATGTGGGGATCTTTTTACTAATGCAGCTCACGTTTGTCTGATGAATTGCATATATTTGCTGCATCTCATCATAATTGATATTCAATGAAAGTAGTTGTGTTTGTGCAGTTTATGTGTACAATGACATATATGAAATTTATGTTCCAGTATATAATTTGTTGAAAAATGATCACACACAATATCTTCCTCTAGTAAATACATGTATAATATTCTCTTGCTACAGAACTACATTCATTTGTACAGAAATGTATACATTGAACTGCAATGAAAAGTACAACTACTAATTGTTACATGGGTCTAACATGGTTTTCTAGACATAATTGTTTAACCAGGCTTAATTATTGGTTAACAAGACTCGGCGTGACTAATAAAGTATAGAGTAAAAGTTGGATCTACCTAAATACCACAAGATTTATATATAAATGCATCTGCTCTTTACCTATTTTTGCCAGAGTATATCCAAGGCTCCAGACAGCATTAACGGAAATGATCCTGCCTCAAATCAAGTAAGTTAGCCACAGTGCAAATTTTACATTTGTTTTTCTTGTTGTCTAAGGCCCTGTTATGGAGACACCATTGTCACCCAAACAGAAAGGAAAGATCTCCAAAGCAGACATCTTTAAAAAAGTTGGTTCCTTCCTTGCCTTTTCTACTAAAGTAGTGTGTTTTTTTTTTTTTTTTTTATTCTTCTTTTGTAAAATCCTCCCTTACGTATTTTTCACGCCAACATTTGTGGACATATGTGTTGCCATAATGGATAGGATTCACCCAGCCCTTATTGGTAAACTTAATCTGCCAACCTAAAGTTACTGTGTTATTTTTCCAACATGAAACAAATACATCAAGTAAAGGCTCATCTATGAACAGATTTTTAAGGAAGGTGTTAATCCCTAATGATGATTATTTTGTGTCTTGTTATAGAGCTTTGATAGTCAACAAATTTGAAAGTCCATTCAGTACATCTTTTAAGTTTGCATTGCAAAGACATTCATTAGAACGAGCCAAAACATCCAAAAAGACATTATTGATAGTAAAGCTACTCATAAACAATCATTATTTTAATAATTTCCAATAAAATTCTGATTGAAAATGTTTTACACAGCAAGAAAGCCTTTCTGTAATACATAGTGTGTATAGTTGAATGGGTCAGAATTTGGTTTTATAGTGTATGATTATCTAAAACTATACAATAGGCTTTAGCTAAAGTGGTTAAGGTATTAAACAGCTGTTCTCTCCTTTCTGTTTAACATACTAACCCAAGGAGCTTGGTTCTCAATAATAGTCCTGTGTGATTTTGGGGACACGCACTCTTAAAGTGGTTAAGGATTATTATCCATTTGAAGATTATATTTCTGTATGTCCTCCTACATGGAAAAATTTTCCCTTTATTTCCACTTGTTACCAATACCGCTGAAACAGTGAATAAAATGATGGGAAATTAAAAAATTGATACATAGCTTAAAAAAACATTATATATTAGCCGCATCCTAAATTAGGAAAGGTGTTATTGTAGGATAACTTGCGTATTTACCAGGGAAGTAGCCCCTGCTGCTGGAGGGCAGGCAAGGTTTTACCTCCAGCAGGCAACTTTTGTACTCTACCGCACTCAGACATGAGATGCCCCCCCCCCATCTTCAATGCAAGAGTATTGCAGCAGGAATTTTTTTTAGACATTACATTACATTACTTTTTCTGTTGTTGGGTCTTTTAACCCCCCTCCCCCTCATGCTGTTTTGCTGTTCTACATGGGAAGAAGTAAAAGCGAGATTATGGCGGCCACATATGACCCTTTGTAAGTGTGCTCCCTGACCCCATGCCCTATAATTTTTTTTTTTTTTTTTTACTTGTGTTTTAACTTGCATGATGGACATTGTAAGTTAATTAAAACATACAGTGAAAGTTCATTTTGCAGTGAAATTGGGTTGGGTTGAACAGTTTGGTGTGCAGCCTGTTGAGAGCTGCACAGATACTACCCGAAACATTTTACAGGAGAGGATGTTCTTCCCAGGTGTGGGTAACATCTCTATTCATTACTAAGGGCAGGTTCAGTGCTGTTTTATGAATGCATCATTCCACGTGGCTCCTAGCAGCCTGCACCTTGCCTTACCATGGGGAAAATCTTATATGTAGCACCTCTCCAGAGGCAGTAGTTCTCTGGCATGAGGAAAAGGTAAGTGCACCAGAACCTCCTGGACAATGTGAACATTGCCTAAGGAATGGTCATTCAGTTTTCAATCACATATTTGTTTGAAAAGTGAATGACCATTTTAGAAAATTCAATAAATGTAATGGCATTCGCACATTTGAAACAAACTGAAATGCAGACATGTTTAAAAAAAACAGCTGTTTGAATAAACTTGTATAATGTAAATTACATGTTTTGATATGACAGTTGATATTCATCTTTAGTATGAGACAAACAATATAAACTTACGTTTTAAGGCTTTTTTCACCTTTTTAAGGCAGCAATAATTTTTGACAACTTATAGATTTTCTACAGTTATATAGTTTCATATAAACATGGTGGTAAGTTCTTTGGGATACTTATTTGTTTGTTTTACTTATACGAGATTAAAAAATATTAGTCCACACCTCCATTTTTATATTATACTATTTTCTATTATGTTATAAACTTTTATTATAATTCAGTTTTATTACCTTTATTGAAACCTTATCATTGCAGAAAAGTGAGGGCCAGTCTTTTGCACAAAAGCTACAGCTTCGAGTCCCCTCCATGGAATCATTATTTCGTAGTCCAATGAAGGAGACCTTGTTCCGTTCTTCATCAAAAGAGTCACTTGTAAGAACTGCTTCACGAGAATCTTTAAACCGAATTGAGTCAGACAGTGCAGGTCCTACGTTTGATCCTTCTTCAGATATTGAAAGTGAAACTGAAGATTCTTCAAACAGTTTGGAAGGATTAAGCAAGGAACAGCTTTTTCAAAGGCTGCGAAGAATGGAGAAAAGCTTGGGGAATTACCGGGGGAAATATTCTGAGGTGAGTGAATATGTTAAGCTAAAAAATACATCCCTTCCTTTTGGTGTGCAGTAACCAAAACCCCTGACTAGTGGTCTGAGGCAACGCACATAAATACCCCCTTCCTGTTTGGGTGGCGTGGCAGCAATAATTATCCCTAAACAGTGTGTAGTGGTGTAGGAACCAAAGCAAATATTACAGAATTTAGCAAAATGTTTGCTTGTGTTGCAGTCACAGTAGACCTGGATAAGCTGCAGGATGTAGACAGTTTAACTAAAGACCAATATTCAGAACTAAGTGATGACATAACACAGACCTAGGTTTCCATAGCAGACCATCATAACAAAGAAATAGTGAAATTGCACTATTTCAGGCTGAATGTCAAAGTCCAGGAACACAACGATGAAACCAGCTAATATCCCAAGTTTAGCCACATATTACAGTGGCTTGTTATAACAATCCTTAGTTTCACACAGTCTTCCAGTGTCCATGTAGCATCTGTAAGCTTGGAGAGTTCAGAAATTGTATCCAGTCCACACTCTATTTAAAAAAAAAAATGCTCTAATTTTTTTTTTTTACAAGTAGAAGTAGTTTTGGTAGTTTGGAAAAAAAAAATTTGTCTTATTCCTAGCAGAAATTTGGTCCTATTGTGTTATGTTTGATAAAGCTATGCAGATTTTATGTGACTAAGATATGATGATTGCTTCTTTATTTGAGCTATTTAGATGTAATAAATTGCAAATCACTTAGGACACTAAAAACAGATTTGAACAATGTAATATCTAACTATTTTTTTCTGTTAGGTAATTTTTTAAGCAAAATTCAAGTTAGATTACAAATAATGCAGCGGTGTAGTCATTAATACATCGTGAATTATATTTTTAAGCCAAGCTGTTTAAGTACCTGAATTTTGATTTGGTATTAGTCCTTTGGATTCCAAGTACAATGGAGAGAAGAGAGGGAAGAAGCACAAGGAGCAAATCAGATTTTCTTTACAGGGCATGTTTATAGATGGAAAGAGCAGAGAGGAATACGGGGAGGTTGTAGGGAGACCTGTACATGTTTACCAGGCCAAAATCTTTAGTGTGTACAGTGGTTCCAGGAGTTGTTTATTGATCCATCCTGGGAGATCAATAAAGGACCAAGCAGGGACACATGCTGTAGGGAGCAGAAAGCTCCTCACTCATCTTCTTCTTTACCTCTCCATAGATTTAAATAGTGCTCTGTGCCTCTTTAGTTCTACTGTTGCTGAAAACAATCAGGAAAGATCATTTCCAGCTTGCACTTGCAGACTCAAAATTCACGTTGCTAAGTAAACTGCCTAAACTTTTTTTCCTTTTTAAATCATCATTTGTATTGTATTGAATGTATAGTTGTCTAGTTTACAGGGTTTTCTTTTCAGAAAATATGTGCACTTTGATTGGCTGGTTCATGTTTTTTGTTATTTTTTTATACCCGACAAATTCATTCAAAGCAAGTTCTGACATGTTATTCTTGGGTTACAGATTATTAAATGCAAAAATCCACAAGCTTGTCCATTCCTTCTTTCCTATTGCTTCTACTTTTGTCTCTGGTCATCCTGTTCACATTCTGTATGTCATGTATGAGAAATGACATGTTAGACTGGGTAATGTCCAATACAAGTTATCTATCATAGCTGTGGCTCACAAGACATTCATTGTCTGGTTGGCAGTGGTACACAGTTTTATGTATCCGGCACAGCAACTGAAAAGCCAGTGTTTTCCTTGTTATACATTTATCAATCTACTGAAAATCCTTATTGTTTGGTTATGCGTTTAGTTATAATTATTCCTATTTTGGTTTTCCTATGAACTAAATAGAAACTACATATTTGTACAGTCCAAAAAAGTGCTGTATATTGAACACAAAATAAGCATATTTCAGCATAGAGGAAAATAAAAACTTAGCTCATTCCTTAAGTAGTAATGTAAAAACAAAAAAGAGAGAGGTTCTTGCAGCATCAAACTTAAACAAGGTTCAAAAATGGCAAGAGCAACCAATGGTGACAGTCCCAAAAACTCTAAGCTTAAAGCTTTTACTACAGGGGGGATTTCTCCTGGGGTCTCCGCAACATTAATCCAAACGATGCAAGCAGGTTCTCACACCTAACTAACATATGTGGTAACACATACCTCTTATCTCCTAGAACTCCTCACCTGCTAGGATGGTTAACCCCTACACACCGGGTCCGTCCCCCTTAAGTAGGTGCTTCCCTTCCTTTTCATTCCAGAGCCCAGGACCCCGGAATAGTTTCTAATAAACATGAAATCATTGGTTGCTATACTAACCATGGGCTCCTTTCCTATTACTCTTCCACCTGTCTATGGGGACCAGAAGCCAAAAATGGGGGAAATATATCGCCAATCCAGAACCCATCCCTGCATTTCTGTACAATATGTAAATTTAGTATATGTGCACAAATAGTTATATGCCATATTATGATCATATTAATATAGTATAATTATATATTGTTAAAAATAAACTAGACTTTAAAGACTGTATTATTTTGTTTGTTTTTTTGAATGTACATTTTTTTAAAGTTTTTAGAAATATCATATTCAAAAAAGACATAGAAATTGGAAGTAGTAACATGTCAAATATAAGAGGATCCAGTATACAGGACATCAGTGTTACCATATGAGATTAGCCGCATAAAACTTTAAGGCCCTCCTAGACTGAGACAACATACATACCAGAGCAACAACATAATTAACTGCTTCAATAGTAAACAGAATTACCAGTGTTTTAGCTCTAAAAGTCATTTTGTTTTTATAATTGTAATTTTGTTTTTCAATTGCAGTTGGTTACAGCATTTAGAACAGTTCAGAGGGACAAAGAGAAGCTTCAGGTGGGAAAAAAGATATGTCAGTATAATATTTGCATGTTTCTTTGGTAATGTTATTGCTACCCCATTGATTGTTGCAGCATTTTATATTTGTTTGCTAAAAGAAAAAGTTCTTTAGACATTTTCAGTGCAGCACATATGTAAAGCTAATATGTTAATATTTATTTTGATACTCCTAAATTGTACATATTTTACACTGAGCACCTCAGTCTTTCAGTGTCAGGTTCATATACTGTCCTTTGAAAATGTACAGGCAAAAATATTTGAGTGGAATGAAAGTCAACAGGTCGCATTCAGGACCAGAGCATGATTACATTTTGAGGTTTTCATTTTACTTATTTCCTGACTGCACTTGTGTTTATCAACAAGCACTGATCCTGGCTGGTTTGCCAGATAATAAATGAAATAAAATTTGCTTTTGGGTTGTACAACGCAAATAATACTATACAATCTTTCATTGATGTACTCTCAGAAACATGATTGTGAAATTACACATGATTGTAAAAATGTTTTTCTTGATAGTCCATTTTGAGCCAGAGCCAGGATAAAGCACTGAGGAGAATAGGAGAACTGCGAGAGGTAAGCACCAAACCTTTGATCGATTCTAAATATACCTGGTCAAGTTGAGTTATCATATTGCAGTATGACTCTGAGAGCTACAAATAAAACCCAATTTCAGCCCCTAAACATAACAAGTTGTAAAGCTACCTTGTAACACATAGCTATCACCTTATTCTCTATGAACCCCAATTTCTCTGTAAGAAAAGGGAAATGTAACTGCAAGTGGGGGACTCTTGTGGGTAACTCCCCCTAAAATACTATGGCGCCATGTCAAGATATGAAAAACTATAATTGTCATACCATGCTACCCTGTCACACATAGCTGGCCACTTACCTTCTGTGAACCCTAGTTTTTTAGGAATGGGGAGATGTAGCGACCTGAAGATGTAGTAGTAAGAACATGTACCCCCTGGCTGTCACATGAGTTGCATTTCTCTGGAAGTATCTATTGCAAAGATTTTGGGGTACAAAGAAGGTTAGCTGCCCCCTATAACTGACAGGACTTATTGTATGGTATAGTTCAAGCGTGGGCAAACTACAGCCCCTGGGCCATATCCGGCCCGTTGAACTCTCCATTTCAGCGGCTCCGCTAAAGTAGATCTGCGGTCCGCACCGGCCAGAGTCGCAGACCATGTTCTGATCAGGCTCATAACCAGGCTCAGATCTGCGATGGGAGAGCGGGCAGGGTTATGTCATCATGACGTCACATTCAGTGACACCCGTCTCGGTGCTCCATCCATCTGATCCTGGCCTGCCCCCCTGCCAAATTTCAGAATCCATTGTGGCACCTGAGCCAAAAAGTTTGCCCACCCCTGGTGTAGTTTCTGCTCTGTGGTACAGGAGTGGTGACCAGGGAGCAATATTAGCCAGCCAGCACTGTATGATAGCTTTAGTTTTGTATCTTTAATTAATAAAATGTTGCATACATGTTGAGTGCAAAAATTCTTGATTCATAATTTCCTTTATTTGGTGCATGTATGTTACGGTAACTAGAAACATTTCAAATAAATTTTATTTTCAATAAAAATATTCATTGTGGCCTGCAGGTTTTATCTCTATGTCAACAGTGGCCCCCAGATGAAAAAAGGTTGGGCACCACTGCTTAGGTCAATATTATGAGTCACATATTCAAGTATAGCACAATGCATTATCCTTAGGTACTTTTGGGATGAAAATCTGCTATCTGACTATTTCAGCCCGTTTAAAAAGTCCGCAGTTTACAAAGAGAACTGTTTCTCATTGCCATGGAATAGAGCAACATTCAGTACAAATGTCCTATTTTTTTTTTTGTCAGGAGCTACAAATGGACCAACAGGCCAAGAAACATTTACAGGAAGAATTTGATGCATCTCTGGAAGAAAAAGACCAGCTTATTAGTGTGTTACAGACTCAGGTTAGAACACCACCCGCAAATTTAAATGTCATCACCAACCGAAACTTCTAATTAATTGATATGGGGTCCTTAGTAAGTAAAATCAAATGAATTTATTAAAAAAAAATCTATTTATAAAATCTATAAATTTATTATTCCTACGTACTCCAAGCTCTGTTTAAACTTTATACTCTATTACAAAGTTCAGTGAGGGTGTATCACTTCCCCCATTAATGCAGGATACATAACTGGGGAGCCTTGCTGGGAAACAAGAGTACCCTTATTGTTGTATTATTGGAGGGGAGGATGCAAACTGCTGGTAGTCTAAATATTTGTTAAAGTTTTTAAGAAATTTACAAAGAAATTAATTTATTCTACCTACCAGTGTCAACCAAAGGCTTAGCTATATTTATTGGGTTGAGTTGACCTTTCAGTTTCTTTGCATTAACCCTGAGCATTATTTTGTCTAAAAAATATAGTCAACATTTTAGCATGTTTAAAATTTTACAACAGCAAAAATTGTATTTGTATGTTTTTTTTTTTCGGGGGTAAAGTGTAACTGTAGAAGGTATGATCATCAAGGTCTTCATCTGTTTTTTTGCAGCGCTTTTGTCTACTCTTCGTATTGCTCATATTACATGTATAGGTTTATTTTGTTTAGGTAACTTTGCTGAAACAGAGGCTTGGAAAAGTGCAAGGAGATCCAGAGCCAGCAACTATTCAGTCAGAGCCAGAAAATCAAGGACCTATCCTAGAAGGGGAGGCAGACAACAGTGTAGCAGCTGGTATGGGATCATAAAGAATTTTTATTTGCCCGCTATCGAGCCCTGTTTAACTATTGGAGAGTTCTTTGCCCCCTCATTTTCTGTCCCAGTAATGTTTCTGCATGAAATAGGGGGAGAGGCTTTGAGCATCACTTGAACTGGAATTAATTACTATACCAAAGCCAAAAGAAAATCAATAAAGCTTTTCAAATGAATTAGCTTTTCTACACTCAATTTTATATTTGCATCCATTCGTTTTTTTCTATTACAATTTAAGTAAATAAAAAAAAAAAACTGGTATTTTACAAAAAGTTTTAAAATTTATCTTTTCCTCATTGACTTGAATTCCTTATGTAAAGATGGAAGTGATGATTCTGCAAAAACTTTAGACGCTCTACAAGTAAGAGTGAAACGGCAGGAAAACCTATTGCAGAGGTGTAAGGAAATGATTCGATCACATAAGGAACGGTCTACTCAGCTTACCAGTGAAAAGGAAGCCCTTCAAAACCAGCTAGATGAAAGGCTTCAGGAGCTTGAAAAGATTAAGGTACACTGATTATTGCTGTTCCATAGAATTTTCTTACCAATGAAAAAAAGAAATGTATTGTTGCACTTTATGTGGGGAGCATGCTTGCAGAATCTCACACAGACTTTTTGACTTTTTGTTTGTACAAGCATTTCTCCCCTTCTTTGTCTTCTGCAGGACGTCAGTCTCCCCCTCTATTGTGTCTGTTGCAAGTCTCTGCTCACCCATTCAAATTAGCTGTTGTTATCATTTTATCTGCTTTCACATTTTTGAGAAATAATTGGAAATGTAGACTTTTTATGATAGATTTTATGCTAGGAGGAGACAGCTGTCAGATTCAGCATTTCGCTTTCATTTGCCAGTGTATTGCAGGTGTACGTTGGTCAGAAATCATGCAGTGGAATACTGACTTACCTGTTCAGAATAGCATTGCCTTAGCTTTAAACTCTTTTGTTTTGATTTGCTCTGTGTTTTCCGTTGAGGAACTCTTCCTTTTACAGAGCCACACCAGAAAATGAGGAAATCATCCGAACAGGTTCCCTTATAGGAAGAATTCTGCTAAAGTTCTGTTGTGGTGATGGCTATAAAATTAAGAATTATTCATTACTTACTGACCCAGTAACATTGGTCACCTGGACACATTGTCTTAATATCTCCAGAGATGTTACAGATGGCAAGAAATCCTGACAAGGGCTCCACATCCAAAAATGTAAAAAAAAAAAAGTAAATAAAAATTTAGTTTGGCTAGAGATAGACTAAAAAGGTCCAGAATAAATGTTGATGTTGCAAGATATTATTCATGTGATTTTTCTTTTTAAAATAATGTTGATGTTTGATTTTGCATTTGTGTTTTATATTTGACTGTATTTTAGCATAGGCTAATGTTAGTTAATGTTAGCTAATGTTAGTTCTGCTGATTGCCTTTTCATTTGGGTTACTTTTCATGTAAGATGAATTTTAAATCACTTAAAACTTGAATTTGGCTTCATAATTATCCTTCATTTCAATAGAAGTGTTTATTCTTTTAACAGTTGTTATTTTTCTAATATGCTGGTCCTAACTATTAGGAACTGTTCGTTATCAAAACACTTTTGTGTTTGAAATTCTAGGAACTTCACACTAGTGAAAAGACCAAGCTGATTACTCAGCTGAGCGATGCCAAGAATTTGGTTGAGCAACTGGAGCAAGATAAGGTAAACATTCAACTCTGAAAGATGTCTGCAGAACTTCACGTTGCCAAGATTGTGAAATTTAGATGTACTTGGTCTGCTTACTGTAACACCTTTTCCCTCTTTTTCCTTTTTTTATTTTCCACAAATAATAAACACTATAAAAAAATTAAGAAAACCTATCATTACCTGTACAGCACAAACACAGAGCAATTCCAATTGTTTAGATGACCTCTTCAGCACCAGGCAAGCCATGGTAAAAAGCTAATGAGGCATAAACACTTTTACCTTTTTACTGCCAACAACCTAAGGCCTATGCCAGAACAGAACTAATTTCAGGTGGTGACCTTAGTAAGCCCTGTCTCAGCTTAAAGCAGACTTATCACCAAAATTTTTACTTTACATAAAAGGGTGGTCAACCCCTTTATGTGAAGTAAAAATTATTTTTTTTATTATTTTTGGCTGCTTTTCTGCTGCTTCTGTGCAGAAAGAGCTTTTTCTTTTCAAGTCCATATAAGTTAAAAGAAAGGCAGTATGATCCATTGACTTGTTCATCTGCAGTATGTAAATGTGAAATATTTGCATGCATAAATGTACCTTTACCTGATTAATATTTTGAATCATATTAAAGAAAACAAATTTATTCATATACACACCCATACATTTAATACCTTTTCGCCCAGGATTTGTGTTTTGAATGGTTATTATATATATTGATTTTTATGTATATGTATGTATGATATATATTCATTTTTTTTCCATCATTTATAGGGAATGGTCATTGCAGAGACAAAAAGACAGATGCATGAAACACTAATGATGAAGGAAGAGGAAGTTTCCCAGCTTCGAGCAAGAGTCAAACAGTTAACTACAAGATGTGATCTCCTTCAGGAGGAAAAAGAAAAATCTGAAAAAGCTGGTAAGAATTTTTTTTTTTCATTTATACATATAAAGCTTCTATGCACTGGTTCTTGGAAAGCCGTGCCTTACTTTGCATATGAGTCAGCTTTGGTTTGCTTTCAGGTTAAATGATGCCAAGTGTCATTCAGTCCTGTTACTGTAAGCCTAAGTCAAGGGAGTGTGATCATGACATTAAAGCTGCAAATAACAGGACTTATGTGATTGTGTGAAATATTTTCTCTCTAATACTCAGGATTATCCATTTATGTTGTAAGAGCATCTATGACAGAGTATCTATACACAATAAAAAAAAGCTTTTTAGGAAGGTGAAGAAATAACTTTCTAGGCATTGCAGGATTATAAATATTTAAAGCTGGTTTCTAACTATTGTGAAAAGGAGCGAGTTAATCAAACTGGAAAACAAGGATTTTGTACGCAAACATTTTATAATTAGACAAGCTGTAGAAATATCAACTAGACATAGCACAGTTTACGTATAAAAAAGTTTCAAGCGTTAATGTTCCGGATATTTTAACGTTGTGGAAAGGAGGGTTAGTCTCATTTCCTGACGTTTTTTGCCGATTGGCTTCCTCAGAAGAGGGTGAGACAAATAGTAGCAATAGCTAAATCAATACATTGTAAAACATGAAGTTCATATTAGGTATAATAATTACAGTGTTTGATAACTTTACTTTCAACATCAGTTATGAGATCTAAAAGTATGAGTTCTATAAATATTTTCTGTTGTCCCATGTTTTTCCAAGAGGAAGTGAAATCTGTGAAACGCGTCAAAATGAAATTGGGACAGAATTTATGTTGTGTATATGTTTGTAAAACTGTTCACTTTAAAAATGTGATACATCTTATGCAATTTTTTTTTAAAAAATTCAATGAAATTATGTATTTAAAAGATAACTGATGTTAAAAGTAAACTGATTAAATGGTGCCTAAAAAGTCCTAATAGGCTTATTGAATTGAGTTCACATTTATGGACATACCATCTCAATACTATAGGTATTTTCAACTAAATACATAGTGGGAAAATTTATGTGTTTGGACAAAATGATTAAGTGATTACAAAATCAGTAATACCATACATAAAAAAAAAAATTGGTAAAATGTTTTAAAACAAGAACGGATCCAGCATGAAACCGCAAAATATGGGACATTTACAATTGAGTGACATCCAATATTAGCAGTGTGCAGATGAAGAGAAAAGTACATTTCTGTAATTAGGAGAGCAGCTTTAGGTGATAGTTCTGCTACTTAATAGATACAGTAAAGTGAGTTTGTGTTGTCAACCCAGGACAGTAATTTTGTTACTGTAAGGTTAACCAGGCACAAAAAAAAAGTGACTAAGAAGAAAACGCAGCCATCGCAATTTTAAGACTGTAAGCTGCAATATATGACAAAACATATTTGATTTAGGGTTAAGATATACCTCAGTTGTTCTGCTGCTGATTTAAACCAGAGCCTAACCTAAAATAAAGGTATTTACAGTTTTCTGCTTACTAGTCCAACTTTATTCAAACATAAGGGGGTGGGCTTTCAGCGGGTTCAGGCTTTTCCAGAGCACTGATAATGGTCTTTTCTGGGTTCAAGCAGATCAGTGGGTGGGACTTGTGTGTTTTTTTTTTTTTTTTTGAAATGCAAGTTAAAACATAATGCAAATAGAATTTGTTTTTGCAGACAAATGTATGCTCTTTTTCAATTGCTAAGATCCACTTACATGAATACTGTTAGTAGTTACAGCATTAAATTAATACTGTTTAGTTTGTTATTAAGCACTGTTTAATCAGACATGCACAACCTGGGAATCTACATCTCTGAATGGTTTACCACTAATAAATGATGTATGGGATCTTAATATTTTTTTTTTTCAAATTTTTTCCTCATTTGTTTTTTTTCATAAACTGCCTATTTCAGTCCCCCAAATATTGCCTACTGACATTTGGAGCCCCCATAAAATAAATAAATAAACCAAAAGTGTAGAATGGTTGAGCAGATCTGATTTAAGTTAGTACATTAGTTTAAAATTCATGTGCAAACAGAACTCACAAATACATGTTATATCTTGTGTGCCCATGCATGCCAAATAATGGTGGCTTTCCCAAGCCTTATATGAACAGGATTGGGGTAAGGGATATTTATATTAATAATAAAAAAAAATGTTATGAATAAATGTTGCTACTCAGACAATCAGGATAATCGCACCTATTTTTTTTTTTTTTTTCTTGCTCTCTCCATGCGTAAATGACCATGTTTGTGGCCACAACATTGGCTGCTCATCTAAAATTCTTAGTCTATGCCCTGCAAACTATTTTTGTATTAATATAAATAAAAAATGATTGGCTAGTCATGTATTTATACTACTAATTGTCACGATTTAGAAGGACAGTCGTCCTGAACCTCAAGACAATAAATCTTTACCAAAATGAATATTGCCTGGCTAATCTAGCATTGTTTTGAAAGAATTTAGAATGTGGCTTAAAGGTATGTTCAGTAAAGTAAAGTACCAATATTTATGCAGGACAAAAAAAAATTTTTCCTGCATATTTATTGGTACTTTACTTCCTGTATTAAACTGCAGTTATCATAGGGCCTAGCATTACAATGCAATCAGCCCCTTCTTCTCATTGTATTATAACCACATTGCTATAATTTTAACACACATTAATCATAAATGAGATGTAAAGATATATTAAGTTGTCATTAACCAGTACATGAATAGAAATTATGTATATTATAATATTGTATAATTTTTTTAATATAGGTATTTTCCTACTGATTTTTGTACACTCCTTCTGTAAATGCTAATTGAAACTGAAAAAGTGAGTAACTTTAATCTAGCTGAACCATGCCTAAAAAATTTCAGCCAGCTGGTTCTCACTTGGGGGACATGGTGGCAACTATGGATCCTTCCCTGTGGTGAAAAATATTTTTTGTTCACTATGTTGCAGACTACACAGAGTTGATAGCATTAAAGTATTGTTATAAAATTACGTTTTTAAAATAATTTGATATCTACTGCTAAATATTATTTTTACTTAGTTTCTCACTTTAGTTTAAATTGTCTGAGCAGCAAGTAGTACAGCTTTTTGTTATCTGAGTTTATGTATGGTTTGGAAGTAGTTTTTGCCTTATTGTCAGTTTGGCAGCAGCTAATGTCCACTGCACCAGTTGTGTAATTTCATTTTACCTAAACTGCTATGGTTAACTTTTGCGTTGCATGTAGATCAGTGCATGCTGTTGTCTTGGTTTGCGGTGATGTTTTTGTAGAAATGTCAATATAACTGTTTAACTTTTATGTTTAACGAGCCTTTTTACCTGTTAAAAGTCTTAAATTAAATATTTTGTTTAATATCTTGTTCAGGTTTCAATGTTTTTATTAAAAAAGGGGCTAAGAACTCCTAGCATAAAAACTGACCACATATAAACCGGATGTAAATTTAGGAATAAAACAATAATGCTGTTTGTACAGGTAGTCCCAGAGTTGCATACAAGATTTTTTCTTAAGTTAAATTTGTATGCAAGTCAGAACAGGTACAATATTTTAATAAATGCAATTAGGACAGATGTTTATCTAAACATATAAAAGGCAGTGTGGCTTCGGTTACTGTATAAAATCCTTGCAGTGAGCTAATCACAAACAAAGCAAAAAACAAAACAAAAAACTTTATGGAGCCTAAACATTCATTAACTTTTGGAGCAAGCTGAGCTTTGATATGCAAAAAGAAACAACTTCATTAAAGAGTTCATTAAAGGTCATTAAAGAGTTACTAGATGCTACTGATCAGCTGTGTTTGCAAACCGCCCCCTCCAAGCTTTCGTCCTGCACATGAGGGAGCAGGGAAGCCTTGTTCATATCTACGAGTCTTCCATATGTCAGATGTAACTAAGGAAGGATGTAACTAACTTAGTTAAGTTTATGTTGGCTGTTATTCTATTTTATAGTGAACATGTAAAAAAAAGTTTTGTGTTTTTTTTAATTGTATCCTTTTGTGAAAACCTGCTCCATTTAAACTTATAAACATATTTGCAGAAGTAGTGGATTTAAATATGTGGCCCTATATATTTTTTTTATATATTAGCTTTTGAGCAACTGGAAAAGGCTGTAGCTGCCACACAAAATACAGAAGAGGCTCAGAAAATGGGCAAGCAGCAAATGGAAGAACAGATTAAAGCCATTGAAAAAGCTAGTGAAGAAGAAAGAGTGAATCTTCAAAAAGAACTCAGCCGTGTCAAGCAAGAGGTTGTGGACATTATGAAGGTATTGGTTTTCTTTTCCTAAAATAAAATAGAATATCCCCCCAAAAATACAATAATCTATAGATATTGTGTAAAGACCTCTACTTGATAATTCAACTTTTTTGTTTGTTTAGAAAACCTGTGATGTGCGTATTACTGAGCTGGAAAAATCTCATGCAGAACTTCTGCAGCAAAAAGAACAGGAACACAAGGAAAGCCTAAGATTACTGGAAGAGGGGTACCAAGAAAAATTAAAAGAAGCTGTTGTAAGCACACTTCTGTACTTCTATGTCTATATCAATGATAAATGGTCAGCTTTATAACTAAACTACAACTGATTAGTGAACGTTGGTTAAAGTGTAGCTAGAAAAAAAATAATATGTTGTGATACTTATTGGCCCATCTGCTTGCAGAACATTGCAAACGTTCACCCAGATTTGTTGTATAATTTTAGCTCTTTATGAATAACTTTACCATTTTTATTTCAATCCTTGTTTTCATTTTGCAGGTTAAGACTAGGGAAGGACATTTATTTTCTCTTCATGAAAAGGAACAGCAGGCTATACTTGCTTTAGAAGAGATGGAGCTTCAGAAGAAAGCCATTCAGACTCAGACAGAAAACCAGCTTCAAGAAATGCAGCAAGAGCTTGAGGAATGCAGAACAGTATGCGTTTTATTAATACTTATTTTTTATTTAATGTGTTCATAGTCCATTTAAAATTCATTATTTGAATGAACTATACTAATTAAAAATTGGAATTGACTTTCAGAAAAGTCAAGCTGCAAAACAGGCAATTGTTAAAGTTTTAGGCAGGGTGCTTCATGAAGGGTCTGGCATACATAATTTAAATTGATGTTTAAGTTGAATCTCAATAAGTCTCTAGGAGATAAATCTATTAGGTAGTAAATAGTTTTCTCCAGTGAGGTAATGATTTGATATGTCCTTTAATGTTTCTAAATTGAATCAGGCTAATATTCACTTGGTAAGAAATGTATAGTTTTCCTAAACACGGGTCCTGATGGGAGGTGAATATGGACAGCAGGCATGACCAGTGTTTATTAGGGGCTATGTGCACAATTTGCTGACCTATTTCCATACCCATGCCCTATTTCAAAAGGCAACTGCTACTCAATTCACACCAGCCGATGGCCCACTGTTCAATCCACGTGTCCCCTACTGAGTCATCCTAGAGTCCTATATTCAGCAGTGATACCCTGCTTTGCTTATTTCAGAAGCTCGGTTCTGACTCGGCGAACAATGTGGCAAACCTCTACAGAGAAACCAGAGCTTTTACACATAGAGCAAGGATATTTCACTAATGCATACAAGTGGTCCTAAAGTTTTATTTCTTAGAATTGGCTGTATTCCCCAGGAGTGAAATTTGTAGGACTTTTTGTGCCCAGTTGCGTATTACTCATGCTTTTCTGGTTTGGTGGAAGATTATTGAATTGTCTTATTATTATTACTTATCTGTTTTGACAGAGAATACTTGAACTAGAAAGTTTACTTGCAAAAGCTTCACAGGACAGTGACAGCAAGACAGAGGAATTGGCCACTCGAATAGAATGTGAAACAAACAAGCACAATGAAGAGATTAGTACACTTATAGAGGAACACAAAAAGGAACTTGAACTGCGCAATAAAGAATATGAAAAGTTATTAAAGGAGAGGCTTGAAAGTCTTAAACAAGAACATAGCGCAAGCATTCTTGAGATAAAAGAGCAGTTTCAGCATGAACGTGATGTACTGATTAAAGAGAAAGAACGAATGTTTCAGTCTCATATCGAAGAAATGAATGAAAAGACCTTGGAGAAACTAGATGTAAAGCAGACAGAGCTCGAAGCCCTATCATCTGAGCTGTCCGAAGCTTTAAAACTTCGTCAGGAGATAGAACAGAAGCTTTTGGCATGTCAGAATCAGATGGACAGGATGAAACAGGATTATGAAGCTCAGCTGGATGAGCTGCAGAAGCAGCATCAGGTTCATATTGGTACAATTGAAAAGGAAACACAAATTCTTACTCAAGGTGTAGAAAAGGATTTAAAAGAAGAAATTAATGGCCTTAAACTTTTGCTTCACGGTAAGCAGAAAGAACTGGAAAATATTCAAACAGAAAAGCAGCAACTTGGTGAAACTCTTGAAAAAGCTAGAGCTGAATGTAAGGATGTCTCCTCTCAATTAGATGACTTAAAGTGCTCACATCTGAAAAAGGTGCAGGAAGAGACTGAAGCTTTTAATGCTCGGTTAGCAGAACTGCAAAAGAAATTAGAAGTTGTAACTCAAGAAAATGTTCAACTTAAAGATTTGGTAGAAGAAAAAGAATCAAAATGTAATAACTTGACTGTAGGGTTGGAATCCTTTAGAGAGCAGGTGCAAAACCTTTCTTTACAAATTCAGGAGCAAAGTGTAAAAATGAATGACCAAATTAATACTCTAACACTGCAGTCTGAGACAAAAATAAACGAGTACAAGTGTCAGATAGAAGAACTAAACAGAATTATTTCTCAAAAGGAGAATGAAAACTTAAAGCTGAAAGAAACACATGATCAAGTAATTTTAGAAATGAACCAAAATGTGTCTTCCAAAGAAAAGAAAATAGCATCTTTACAAGAAGAACACCAAACAAAAACCAAAACTCAAAATAATAAGATTGACAAAATGAAGCAAAGAATTAAAGAAATTCAAGAAGCCTCTAAGAAGAAATATGCAGAGCTGGAAACTAAGATGAGAGAGGAGCTTGAAAAGAAACAAATTGAACTCAATATTAAAGAAAAGCAGTTTAATGAGAAAATGCTTGAAATGGCACAAGCCAGCTCAAAAGGAATCAATGAAACAATGTCTCAGTTGGAGCAGAACCATAAGGAGCAAATACAACGTATCAATGAGACTCACCAGCGAATGATGGGGGAGACCATTCAGGAATGGGAAAAGAAGCTTGGCCAGCATGCAGAAGAACTAAAAGAAAAACATGAAGTTGAGCTTCAGGAAAAAGAACAAGAGGTAGCAGAAATTAAACAGCAACTTACAAATTTAGTCAAAGAAAAGGAAGAAGCCGAAAAACAAATATATGATCTCAAAGAAGATAAAAATAATCTGGACATCTCCTTAAATGAATTAAAAGAACATCTAAATCGGGCATCTGATCAGCTTTTGGTTTTAACGAAAAGTGAAAATAACTTAAAATCACAGCTCGAAATACTGCAAAATAAATATACTACCTTGGTGGATGAAAAGGTGTTGCTTGAAGAGCAGGTGAATTCACTTAAAAATGCAGTAGAAGAGGATAAAAGTAAAAATGATGAACTGCTTGGAAAACTGCAAGAAGCTGAAGGAAAATGTCAGTCACTTCAGGTTTGTCATGGAAAAGAAACTGCTAAACTGGCAAAAGAAACAGCAGATAAACTTTTAGAAAAAGAATCTCGGTACAATCATCTGTTACTTGAACAGAAAAAGAAGTTTGAATCACACTGCAAAGAGATTGTTTTGCAGTTGGAATCCTTATTAGCAGAACTTGCTTATAAATATAATGATCAGATGAGCAGATTGATTTCAAGGATTACACATTGTGAAAAAGGAATATTTAAAGTGCAAGGAACTGTGTCAAAGCATGTGACTAAGATTCGTGACTTGGAGAATCAGCTTGAGCAAATAAATAAAGCATTTTCTTCTGTAAACCTTTCTCTGGCGCAGACTACCCAAAATTTACAGGAAAAAGAAAATGTAATATTGGTTATGAAGGATGAATTGAATGCTCTTAATTTGGAGAAAGAATTATTACAAAAAGAAGGAGGAAACCAACAGAAAGTTGCTGATGAAAAAGAATCCTGCATCACAGAGCTAAGAAAAGAACTTTCAGAAAACATTAACACAGTTACATCTTTGACTGCTTCATTAAAAGAAAGAGATGGAGAGGTCAATGAACTGAAGCTGAAACTTGAGAACAGTGTTGATTTAGAAGAAAAAGAGAAAGCTATAGCATTCATCAGTTTGCAGCATAAAGAGAACCAGCAGCACCTTCAGAATCAGATCCAAGATTTAACATCTAAGAATGAGGAATTAGGTAAACAAAAAACTCTTTGTTCAGAAGAAGCAGATACATGGAGAAAAAAGTTTGAAGATTGGAAGAAAAAGGCGGAAGTTAAGTTTACACAAAACCATCAAACAATTAAAGAACTACAAGAAAAGATTGAAACAAGCAACAAGCAAATATTAGAAAAAGAAGATCAGATACGCAAGGTCACTGGAGACTTAAGTCATTATCAGGCCAAAAATGCAGAAGAACAAGGCAAAAGGGAGACAGAATTTACCTCTAGGATAGAGAGCCAGAATTCAAAAATTCAGGAAATGAGTGAAGAGATTGCTAAATTAACAAATGAAAAAGCATGTTTATTACAAGAAATAGATAGACAGCTTCATCACCAAAGTATGGAGAAGAAAGAATTGGCATTGCAGCTTGAACATATCCAAACTGTTGCTTCAGAAAAAGACAACCACTCCATAGAAGCTCAACAACGAGTAATGAAACTACAGGGGGAAATGTCCACCATGAAAGAAGATTTCAACAAGAAACAGTCTGAGTGGGAATTGTTAAAAGCAGAACTAACAGAAAGTAAAGAGAAAGCACTAAAAGCACTTGAGGAACATTTGACTTCTGAAAGTACTAAAAAGATAGCAGAATTAAAAAAAAAAGCAGAGCAGAAAATTGCTTCAATCAAGAAGCAGCTAACATCTCAGTTAGAAGAGAAAGAAAAATCTAATCAAGATCTGGAAATTCAGCTCCAAAAGCTAAGGGAACAGTTTCAGAAAGATTGCCAACAAGTTAAAGTAGGGTGGCATCAAGAAAAAGAAGAACATGAAAAACGATATTCATTGCTGTTAGAGCAACTCGATAGCAACAAAAATGAATTAGGACATGTTAAAGAAGAGATCGCCTTAAAGGAACAGAGAGTAAAAGATCTGGAAGACACTCTTGAGAATGTCCAGATAAAGCTTAATGAAACTGAGCGGAGTCTTAAAGAGAGAGAATCCTCTGTCGTAAATGACATGGAAGCAGAAAAACTAAAACTAGAGCAGTTGTCTTCCAAACATCAGGAAGCTTTACTTTCTTTGCAGGAACAGTTAACTGCCAAAGATACAGAGCTAAAAGCTTGCATTGACAAATTGGAGGAGAAAACAAGGTCATTTGAAGAGTTACAAGTGCTCTTTGATGAAATTCAATCGCAGGAAAATACATTAAAGATAAAGCTTCAAGGAGCTGAAAGTGACGTGCAGAAATTCCGAAAGGAAGTAACCAAAATGCAGAAAGACATGCGCACTTTACGAAAGGAACATAATCAAGAGTTAGATTTGCTAAAGAAAGAGCTGTTCGAAGAAACTGAGCAAAAGATAAAGTAAGTCTAGAGAATTTTGGTATTAATCCATTCTGTAAACTATACATATGTAAAATTGATTTTAATTATAAGTACCTTTTTCTTTACTCCAAAACTGCAACAGTGTTTATATGCTAAGGGTGCTTACACACAGGCACTAATTGTCATTGGAAAGGATTTTTCCCGATCGTTTCTAACGAAAAAAGACTGCACAATGCATGAATTAGCGCTGTACACGTATAGGGCTGTTCTGCTTTATAGAGAGGGGAGGGGGGAGAACGATAGAGCGGCACCCCACTGCGCCCTTTCCCCTTCACTTTTATTCTGATCGCTCCCAGTCCATTGATTTGCCAGAACAAACAACAAGTGCTGTACACACGTCAGATTCTCATCCGTTATCAGCCCTGAGGCGATTATTGGACAAGAATCATCTGATGTGTGTACGAAGCCTAAGAAATAAAGTCTCTTCAAATTTAAAAATAGAGTGAGAAAGTGTTAAATACTCCAGCATTGTGTCACCTTAATGTGGGTACTCCATCTGTGACATATCACAGCTGTTCTTAAGCCTTTAGGCAAGGTAATTGTACAAACCTATCTACCCTGACTGTAATTGTAAATCTACCTTTTTTTTCATTTTTTATTATAATTAAAATATGTTAAAATGAGAGAGTGACTTTAAAAAAGTAAACACTGCAATAACACTTTTATAGTCTAGTGAGAGGCATCTACATCTGGAGAAAGTATGTGCAGGGCATCCTTCTGACTCTATTCACTAGTGGCAGTTATTAAAGTGAAACCTAACCCTGGAGATACTCACCTGTCTCCATTTCCATCGTGGGTTCCGCTGTCTTCTCCTTTCTATTCTGCATCTTGATTGGCCAGGCTGGATGACGTAACTCCGGCACAGTCCCAACAGTGAAAAGTGGAAATAAAAAGATATAAATTAGTGAATGCATTAGCCGTTAAAATGTTTAAATTTTTATTAATATATGTTTAAAATATAAAAATATTTAAAATGTTGTTGGAGAATACAGAAATGTTTTTGAATAATTTCGATTGCCTAAAGTTGAGCTTCAATTTACTTATCATTTACAGTGAAAAGATAATAATTTCCCTTGTTGTTTCCAAACACCCTGACTTACAACATCTTTCCTTTGTCCAGACATGAGCAAGAAGATCTAGAATTAAAGCACAATTCCACTTTAAAACAGTTAATGAGGGAGTTCAATACACAGATGGCACAGAAAGAACGTGAGCTTGAAACCGCTGTGCAGGAGACAATAAGTAAGCACACACTCACTGTATCATTAGCTATTTAATATGGTTTGTTTAGATTTTCTTTGCTGATTCTTCTAGGTCTGCTTGGTAGCCCAAAAGCTAGCTTTTAGCGTTAGTATGTATGTATGTATGTTTATGTTTTAGAATGTATGTTTGTATGCTACTGAATATTAGATTAGTGTTGACTTTCACTGAACATTTTTTAAGGCCATATATCAGGGGGATTTTAAATGAGAGAAAAAAAATCAAGTCAAAAAAAAGAGTAAAAAAATCACTGCACTTATGAATACTTTGCCAATCCAATAGGAGGCTTGCCAAGTATAACACTAGTGTTGAATGGTGGGAGATTTCCATATTTGTGGTACAGTACCATTACATGGATCGCAGACACAGCAGCATTTCAGGCCAAAAGCATTTCTGTTAATTCATTTCTGAACAAAGTGCCTATAGGCACTAATGGGTGCCTATAGGCCGAGGCAAAATTTTAGCAATAAAGTGGGCTGCCACTGTACTTTTCATGGGATGGGGAGTCTGCTTACAGTCATCCTAGTATTGGGACAGATTTTTGCATTTTATGATTTATTCATGCTCTCATTCATTCATGTTTAAATGTGATACGTCAAAAAAACTGGCCTTTTTTGTAAGGGATAAACTTACAGGCTGAATAACAGGATTCTCCTTGTTTAAGGTAAAGCACAGGAGGTTGAGGCAGAGTTAATGCAGTCTCATCAAATAGAAACAACACAGCTTTATAAAAAAATTGCAGAGAAAGAAGACGACTTGAAGAGAACGGTTAAAAAGTATGAAGAACTCTTGGAGGTATGATTTAAAGACCTGGTCAAAGTAATTGCTGTAATAACATAATTTGGTATGCAAACTGTTAAAATAATTTTTCTTTTCATAAATATACTGCCTTAAGCCCTATAAAATATTATATTTCTATAAAAGCAAGGTGAGACATTGGATATCTGTTTACATGGATATATCAAATGTTTAGCACAGAATCCTACATGGTAGACAAAGTTACCATGTAGTAAAAATACAGATCTAAAACTACAGCAAACTTTTCTCCCTATACACGTCTTTGGAAAGTCCCTTTGGACAGAAGTTTTAATAAATTTAAAGTGGAACTTAACCCTGGGGATACTCACCTGTCCTCTTTCCAGGAGTTCCTTAAGTTCTAGCTCCCACGGGAAAAGCTGGATAAGCTGGTATCCCTGGTAATCATATTGATAGATATGTGCTAATCAGGCAGGTAAGAATTTGCAGAAAGGACATGTAATGTCTGCAGTCTCTGACCGTCTCCTGTACTATGTCTGCAGTCTCTGACTGTCTCCTGTACAATGTCTGCAGTCTCTGACCGTCTCCTGTACTATGTCTGCAGTCTCTGACGTTGCCTGTCCTTTTCTGCAATAAGGACCTGCCTAATGCTGAATTTTTGAAAGTGGGATTTTAGTTTTACTTTAAGGCTTAAAAAGGCTGCAACTAGAAGCACATTCCCTGATACAAAAAAGAAATGTAGCACTTAGTTGATGATATTGATACTCTGTATATTAACATGATTTGTTTTAAACTTGTTTTATTAATAGACAGTATCACCTTGCTTTGATATGTGTATATTTTGTTTGATTTCTCCTTTGCCAAAAAGGCCATTAGGATTTTATTTGAAACAGACATCCAACAGTTCAATGGCTTATAATGAATTTCAATACACAATTTGTAGCCCAATAGTTTACTTTTTTATAGTAGTATTAGAAAGCTGCACATCATGTTTTTGAGCTGCAGCTCTGAATTGCAGTTAATATTCAGAAATGTTAAGGTCACTTTGCTCGATGCATGTGTATAACAGTTTTTGGCTAACAATCAACATGCCAAACAGTATACATAAACCGATTGTGAAGTAGAATAAAAAAAGTTGTTTCAAGTTACAAATGTGCAGCAATGGTAAACACACAAATCTTTAAATACCTGTTATTGCCTTAATGCAGTTGTACACTAGAGTACAAAGGTTTAACTCCAAATTGTACCTTTCAGGATTTGAAAAGAATGCTTACCAGTCACAAAAAGCTGTACTCAATTTATTGGAATAGTTTTCTTATGATTGCTCAAAAGGTACCTGTGATGTGCATGGTGTGACCATTCATCCTACTTTCTTCAATACTTCAAAACTTTCTCAATTACTTATGGTCTAATATCTTTCTTCATGTTCTTATAAGGCTTAGTCTACACGGGCCTTTTCCCCAGTGTTTAACCTAAAGCTTTAAAAGCCCATGTTTGAAATTCCCATGCATTCCAATGAGCTAATCTACACCAGCACCATTTCCTTAAGGCAAGTTTACGAGCCTTATCTTTAACGTTGCTTGCAATGTTTAAAAAGTTAAAACGCCCCAAAAAACACGTAAATGCTTCTAATAATTTCAATGGGGTGTTTTCCCATGTTTATAAGCACTTAAAACATAAACGCGTGGAAAACGCTGAATAGATGTTTTCCAGCGTATTAAAGACAAACTGTAGTAGGCTAATAAAAGTGCATAAAAATGCAGTAGGAACGTTAACATGCGTTTTAAAAAACTAAGCCTAATTTAGGCTTACTCTACACAAACTGTTTCCCCTGCATTTACCCTGAGCGCTTAAAGCCAGTGTCTAAAATTCCTATGCATTCAAATATTTTACACCAGGGAGTTGGTAAGAGGCACATTTTTTGAGCGTTCAAGAGAACTCTCTTTGCTGTGTTTTAACATTTTTAACTGCTTGTAAACTCACATAGGAATTATTCAACATGGACGTTTTCCCCAGCGTTTAACCCGAGGCTTTAAAAGCCCATGTTTGAAATTCCCATGGAATGGGATTATAATGGGCTAATGTACACCAGGATGTTTCCTTGAGGCAAGTTTATGAGGAGAATAGAGTAGGTTCCTTGCAATGTTTTAAAAATTATAACACAAGGTAAAACATTCGAAAACGCTCCTATTGAAATCAATGGATGCTTTTACAAGCGTTTTTAAGCTTTTTATGAAAGCTTCAATTGCAAACAGGGGGCTTTTATACGCGTTTTAAGCAGGACTTTGGAATCTGGAAGCCCCCTTTAATAAGAAGACTCCCAGATCTCCACCACCACACGCTGGGGAGAGAGTACAGTGGTACATAAAACCCCTTACTCAAAATATGTTTGAAAAAGTATTTTATTGATTGTGTGTGTTTTGTGTAATTTAAATCTTTTTTTTTTTAATATAGGTTATCTTACAATGAAAGGATGATTCCCTATGGCTGCATTTATGACTTGAGCACAGCCGTGGGACTCCTGACAGTGTGGGATCCCCAGACACTAGAGGGCAACTGATGTCTCCCCATTCACTTCTAGTGCTTTGTGATTGGCTGCAAAAAGGGAAATCCTGATGACGCTTGAGCCGTCATCAAGGTTTTCGTTTTCTCAGCCATTCAGCATTAGACTTGAATGGGGAGACTTGTCCTCATTTACCTCTGATGACGCTTGAGCGGTCATCATAATTACCCTTTCCTCGGCCAGTCACGGAGCGGAACTATGCTATGCTATGCTGTCAGCTCTGCTCTCCTGGTTTCTCCCGCAGCCCTGGCGGCACTACTGCATGTGTTCTTGGATACAGAAGCTGTCAGCACTGCGGAGCTCTGCTGATAGGTCCTTTTCATGATGGGCTGAGGAAACAGAAATTCTGATGAGGCTTGAGCGGTCATCAGGGTTTCCCTTTTCTTAGCCAATCGGCACTAGACTTGACAGGGGGAAATTTCAAGCATCATCACAGTTTCCCTTTCCTCAGCCAATCAAGGAGCACTAGAGGTGAATGGGAAAACTTGTCCGCATTTGCCCTCTAGTGCCCGGTGATCCCACACTGTCAGGAGTCCCACTACTGTGCTCATGTCATGAATGCAGCCGTGGGAATCATCCTTAAAATAACCTAATAGATAACCTGTAAAAAAAAAAGTTTGTTACACAAAACACTCACATTACCCTCCGTGGTGGTATTCCTGGGTGGGGCTCGGGGTGGATTTTCTATGCAAAAAGCTATAACTCCGCGCCACACTCGGGGTGGAATTTCCAGCAAGGTTAAAACTCCTACCCTGTTCCCAGTTCTAGCGGCGTCCTCCATCTGTGCAAGCTGGCGATGCCCGGCCAGCATCAGCGTCCCCAGCATGTGAACGTTGGGTTGCGAGGCTAGGTGCAGCAGATCCCGGCAGGTCATCTGCTCGCGAGTGTGTGCCTGGAGGGCGGGACCGTGCAGGCAGGCAGGCAGGTAGGCAGGACTGGGCGGGAAGTTTAAAATTAAGAGGAATAAAATTAAGAGAGCACTGCTTTTACATTTAAAAATCCTCCTTAAATATACCCCCAGGGGGGTTATTAAATTACTTTAACATTAAAGCCTCGTTTTTGTACCCCTGTACTCATTCCTTGAAAGAGTAAAAGTAAAACTATTATAAACGCTGTAAAATGTAAATTGTGATAAAACGCCTGTAAAAGTGCAAAAAAAAAAAACCATGTATATATGTATGTATGTGTATGTATGTATGTATGTATGTATGTATATATATATATATAGATATAACCCATTCAAAAGTAGTATGGGAGTTTATAGGAATTTAAAAAAACAACCAGTAAGTGTAGACTAAGGCTAACGAGTATTGATGTTTAAAATAAACTTTTCGTTTTCCAAAAATTGAGATTGTCTACTTTTGTATATGGTTTTTGATCTAAATTATTTAAATAAACATGTTAAAAATGTAGAAATGAACTATGTAATAATGTAAAATTGCAATTTTTAATTTTTCTTACAATACCAGAGCCCCTAAATGAGTTTACTGCCTAAAATTTTAGTGGCTTTTTAGAGACTTTCAAAATTACCTAAAAGACTCTGGTGGACATTGAAAGCCTTGTGTTGGAAGTTTTTTTTCTTTTCACAGAATTGACCCATGCTGATCACTTCCACTAACTTCCACTAAGCTCTTTGTGTTGAAAAGTTCAGTTAAAATGCAGATATTGCAGATTTTAGGAACAGGATCATTGTTACAACACCTGATCTTTGGAGATACCATTTTTAAATTCACATTTGTTATAGCCAGATCAAAATCTAGCTCTGTGTCACTGAGACACAGCTGAGTTTATGGATACAGATAACTCTAGTCTTTGTGGTTTTTGTAAAGTTAGGTTCACACGTGCAATAATTGTCGTTAGAAAACGAATGACTAACGACAGATCAACGATTATGCACGATTATTTTGAATGATCGTATTGTGCACAATTCTGTACATGCTGTAACGATACGATCGTTCAAATATAATTCACCAATAATGTACACATTAGATACAATCGTTTGAACGATGCAGGAAGTGACATGTAAAGGAGAAAGTGTACTGCAGAACCATCCACGATCAGTGAACGACTGTACACACAATAGATTGTGAAAAATCCTTGCCCAATCAGATCCATCGGGACGGTCGTTCGTTTCCAGTGACAATCCACATTCATCGGCGTCGTTGTGCACTTTTTTTGTTAACGATTATCGGACGAATGGTCGTTAGTCGTTCGTTTCCAACGATAATTATTACTTCTGTGTACGCAGCCTAAGCAATGGTGCCAATACCTACTATCTAGCAGTAGTATATGTTGTCCCTCTCCATTAATTATTTATGCAGCACATTTGTTGTGTTTTTACATATCTTGGCCAAAAGCTTTTAGCTCTGTATTGCTCGTCTCCCTGTACTTTAGTATATGCTGTCACCACTGACTGTGCCACACGAAGCACATTGTGTATTAAAGGGAACAGTGTTTGATAGCCTGCTTTGTTCTGTCTGAGCAAGACAGTATTTGTAGTCTGCACAGTTTTCTATAAAAAAAAGACAAGGAGACAAGAGTGTAGCATCTCTTTAAAATGTTTATATTTGCTAACAAATGCTGATTTATTTTTCATATATATATATATATATATATATATATATATATATATATATTTATTGCAAATAACCTTTACTGAATAATCTATACAAAACATATCTTCTAGGCGAGAGAAGAAGAAATGACAGGAAAAGTAACAGAACTACAGGAAAAGCTGGAGCAATTGCAGGAAGAGTTAACAAAAAGGCAGGAGGAAGTGGCTCAGGAGTCAGAGGTAACCAGCAATACTTGTTTAAAGTTCTTTACAATATATGGACAAGTGAGTTAGAGGTTTTACAGATTAAGATAAAAAAAACTAGTCTTTATGTTAGCTAACAATAACCCTTTAGTTAAATTACTGAAAGAATGCTAATAGCTGAATAGGATTTCAAGGATCCTAAAATGATTGTAAAAGAAATGTTTACATGAGCAAATTGCATAGGTAGGTTGGTTTAGTGAATATATATATGATTCTGTTATATGGTACAAGAAGCTTAGGCATGGTTTTTGCTTTTTTTGATATTCGGGTGTACTGGTAGTTTCGTACTTGTAGTGTTGTCCTATAGTTTTAATTTTATTTCAGTTTCAAAAGCAAAATCTATACACAAATGGTAAAATATTTTAAACCTATGGTATTATATATAAAATGTGGTGTTAATACATTTTTTTTCTTAATATTATTTTAGAAACCTCATTTCGAGGAGCTTCAGGTAATTTTCATATAACAAGACATTTTCTGTTTTTTATTTTTTCTATGACACCTTTCTCTTGTGAATCCCACAGTAGTGACAACAATGCCATTCATACTTGTACATGAATGTTGCAATGCAAGTGGTGTAACCCAAAATATTACAAAGCATTTGAAAAATGTTTTCAGTAAAAAGAAATTAACCTCTCTGGCCGTAATCCCGAGTGTGGCTCGGGGTTAATTTTCAGTACCAAAAGCGGTAACCTCGAGCAAAACTTGGGGTGCAATTGTAAGGGAGTTTTAAAGCTTACTTGGTCCCAACGAGCCTGCAGGGTCCTCCGGCGATGCCCACCTGGTATCTGTGTCCCCTGTCGATGCCCGCGGGCATTGGACAAGTGATGGTGGGACCTGGTGGGAAATTTTCAATAATAAGTATTTTTAAATGTCAAATGTACCGTTTTGATATTTAAAAATACTGATCTAATCAGACCACCAGGGATGTTAAGTAAAAAGGAACTGTGGTGTTGGCTTGCCATGGCCTGGCTTGTATTTTTTGTTTTAACCCTTTTTACTGATCTTTACTGATATCTAAATTAGATAACTTAGACCAATAAAAAATGTAATCCAATACAGTAAGCTGGCAACAGGGTCCTTGGGGATAGTAGGGCAGGGAAAACCAATAAAGGAAAAAATAGTAGAATATGTATTTTGTATAGAATATAAATGCCGTATTAAAGGCAGTGAGAAAAAAAAAGGTAAAAGGTGCACTTTGATAATCTAGGGATTTAAAGCAGATGGAACGATCTATTATGTGCACTATATACAAAAAACAATTTAGTATGGAAACCCGCCTGATTTGTTTAAACTACAGTTGAATTAAGTAGGGCTTCTACTACATAGTATTGAGAAATCCAGAAAATATTGTATAGAGCAGTGGCCCCCAACCTTTTCGTGCTCGCGGACCACTGAATCTACAGTGTCCTGTGTAACTTAAAGGTGAAGAAAATTCTGCGATCCCTATGAGAGAAGGGGTCCTCGGCTCTGGCCGACGGGTCACCACTGGTCTCTGTCCTGGACCAGGCGTTCTGGACCCCTGGTATAGAGATTGAGCAATTTTACTACATGGCCAATTTATTGGTAGTGGTATCCAGAACTGTTAAAATTTCAGTATGATTGTGCCATCTTACACATCTTATCTTGTACAAGTTTCTTTAGATTTTTAGATACTTACGTAGTGTCAAGTCCAGCTCTGACAATCCCTTCAATGTTTATGCAGTTTGAAATGTCTTTGCACTACATAGCTTATTACATTTGATTGTGATTGTTCCATTATATTGTTATATACATGGCCTTACTTAAAGTGCATTAGTGTCCAGACTATGGACATTCAAGTATTTAGCCTTCAATCTCACACAAGTTACAGTAAAAGATCAGGATAAGCCACAGCCACTTGCATGTGTTTCTATTGTTTTGGTCATTGTTATTGTTTTTGTTATAACTAAATGACTACTCTAAATTCTTAAACCAGTAGTTTAGGACCTCTGCAGTGTTGTGTAACGTAAGCTAGAAGTTATTTTTTTTCTTCTAATAATGCTTTTTTTCCCACATTTTTAGGCTCAGCTGGCAAAGAAAGCCACGCTGCTTAATGAAGCAAAACTGAGCATGCAAGAGCTAAAAGAAAAGGTGTGGTTTAGTTTTACTGTACAAAATTATTTTGAAGAAATACTTTCAACTAAGCTACATTGATTTCTTTTATTCAGGACTGATACCCTTAACTGTTATTGGTAGTAGAATTTGCTTAGTTACATATATATATTTGGATTCAAACCGGAAATACCTCAAGATTTATTTAACATTTTGTCCTATTTATTTAGTCTTAATAATATTAATATTAATAATAATAATAATATTATCAACAATAATAATTAACTATTTCTTTTCTGTGCAGAATATTGTTTTGGAAGACCAAATAAAGAAGTACTCACGTGGTGTTTTTGTTACTCCTCTTGGTACTCCTTACAAAGGTAAAAAAAAAAAAAAAGTACAGTCCATTGTAATCTCTATGTTTATTGCAGGGAACATCTTACAGGGTGTTCTTACAAATACCCTTAAAAGGAGACAGAAAATGGAATCTTTCACTACCTTAGAAAGGTAAGTTGCCAGCAGATTTGTCACATTCACCATACATTCCAATGGGTCTGAGTGATGTCTGCATTACCCATTGAATATGATTCCATCTAATGGCTTGTACATCACTGCTATGTCCTGTTGGCTGGCAGATGGAACCACGGCGGGCAGCATGAAAAGTCCAATGCACTTGCAACATGTGAAATATCTGCTGGCAGCTTTGCTATCTAAGGAGGCCAAGTTCGACTTAAGGTCTAAATGTTTTAGGCTTGGACACATGGATGCTACAATTGTCTTACAATTACAATGCAATTTGAAAACATTCTCTTTGAAAATCATACTAGGCTTTCTTATTTGTCTAGTACAATTTTATAAATGCTTCTGCTATTGCACTTGTTAAAATGTAAATAAACCAGAACAACATTTCATAAAGTTTTGATTGTTGTCATAAAAATACTTTTAAAGAAATATACTGTGTTTTGCAATTCTAATCAATAGTTGCATACAAGACAGCTGGAAACGTGGGAGCCAGTAAGAAATGCCTTTTGTCCCCCCCTTCCCTATTAAACTTTTATACCCATTATATCATGCTACCCTGTCACACATAACTATCCCCTTACTCTCAATGAACCCCAGTTTCTCTGTAAGAAAAGCAAAATGTGACTGCAAGTGCAGGACTCTTGTGGCTAATTCCTAACAAATTGTTACAAAAAAAAACTATACCTGTTATACTGTGCTACCCTGTCACACATAGCTGGCCACTTACCTTCTTTGAACCCCATTTTCTCTTTAACAGTAGAGGAAGGGAAATGTGGGATAAGTGGGAGACTCTTGTGGCTACCCCCCCCCCCCCCCCCCCCACTAAGATTTTATCACTCCCACCATACTATGGTGCCCTGTCACATAAAAAATGTCTGGTTATGTTCTTTGAATTCTAATTTCTTCTGAAAGGCGAGCTGTAGATATAATAAAATGTACAAGAGAGGGACTCTTGTGACTAACTCCCCCTGACATTTTATTGCTGCTGTGCCATCACCAAATATGAAAAACTATACCGTGCTACCGTGTCACACATAGCTGGCCACTTACCTTCTCTAAACCCTAATTTCTCAGGAACGAGGAGATATAGGGTCCTGAAGATGTATTAGTAAGAACATGTCCATTTTGACTATCTGACACATGAATTGCATTTCTCTGGAAGTATTTATTGCAGAGATTCCTAATTTGTAACTTCTTTTATTTGGTGCATGTATGTTACGGTAACAAGAAACATTTCAGTTTAATTTTAAATTGAAACTATTCTAGTTTTAAACATTTATCTTTAATGTTTGTTTGCATTGTGGCCTGTAAGTTTTATCCCCCAGATAAAAAAGGTTGGGCACCACTGCGTAACCAGAGTAACGATGCAGCTCCCAGCAGAAAGAATAAAGTGACTGAGCTTTTTCATCACAGAACAAAGTGTGTTACTAGGAGGATCGCCATGTGAACGTAAAGGAAGAAAACCCTTGCAACCAACACATCAAAAAAAAAAAAAACTGTTAGGTTATATCTTATATTTTTCCTCCTGGGTTTAGATGGACATTGTGTTTTTTGCTTACCTTGTAGCATAATTATTGTAAATTCCATAGAGGGAAAACTCTCCTGTCTGTTTGCACTTTATTTGTGGGTAATAAAAAATCAATTTCTGTGCAGGTTCTATATGATAGCTGTTATATTTTTATTTAGATTAAAAAAAAAAATTTTTTTAAATGAAATATGAATTTGCCAAACTTGGTATTGTGGTTTTTAATGCTCCTTGTATTTTTTCAGATGAAAATCATCGACATACCGACATCAATGTTTTTGGGGAGCCTACTGAATTTGAGTATTTGAGAAAAGTAATGTTTGAGTACATGATGGGGCGGGAAACAAAGGTAAGAAACTTGAGTCCCCCTTTAAGTAAGCTTTATATTGGAATATGTATTTAGTTTAATTATATGGGAAATGTTTAGAATTTTCAGTATTATTAATAATAATAATAATAATAATAATAATAAACAGCATTTATATAGCGCCAACATATTACGCAGCGCTGTACATTAAATAGGGGTTGCAAATGACAGACTAAAACAGACAGTGATACAGGAGGAGAGGACCCTGCCCCATAGAGCTTACAATCTATTAGGTGGGGAAATTTACACACAATAGGAGGGGGATATGTAGTGGTGGGAAGTAGTGATGATTTCAAAAGACAGAAGAAGATGGGTAGGCAAGTTTGAATAAATGGGTTTTGAGTGCCCTTTTAAATGAGCAGAAAGTAGGAGCAAGCCGAATAGGATGAGGAAGACCATTCCAGTTGGGGCAACTCTAGAGAAGTCTTGTATCCATGCATGTGATGAGGTTATGAGTGAGGAAGTCATTAATAGGTCATTGGAGGAGCGGAGAGAGCGGTTAGGGGAGTACTTTTTTACCAGGTCAGAAATGTAAGTGGGACAATAACTGTGTAGGGATTTGAAGTCAAAACACAGGAGCTTGAATTTGATTCTAAGGTGAAATGGAAGCCAGTGTAGAGATCTGCAAAGAGATGCAGCGGAAGAGGAGCGGTGGGAAGGATGAATGAGTCTTGGTGCAGCATTCATAATAGATTGTAAAGGAGAGAGTCGGGTTAGTGGAATACCAGAGAGGAGGATGTTACAGTAGTCCAGACGAGAGATAAGAGCATGTACAAGGAGTTTGGTGGTCTCAGGGGACAGGTAGGGGCGGATTTTGGAGATTTTGCATAGATGAAAGTGACAGGACCTGGAAATGTTCTAAATATGGGGGCTAAATGAGAGTAAAAGGTGACACCAAGACAACGTGCCTGAGGGGAGGGCTGAATAACAGTGTTGTTAACAGTTAGATATATGTCGGGGAGATTTGGAGTTTGAGGGGGGGATGATGATGAGTTCTGTTTTATCCAGGTTGAGTTTCAAAAATCGCTCAGACATCCATGATGAAGCATGAGACCTTATCCAGGTCTGAGGGATACAAGTCAGGAGTGGACAGATAGATTTGAGTGTCATCAGCATACAGATGGTATTGTAAGCCAAAGAAGGATATGAGACTACTGAGAGAGGAGGTGTACAGAGAAAAGAGGTCTGGTCCAAGGACTGACCCTTGGGGAACACCAACAGGGAGGAGAGTGGGTGAGGAGGAGTTACCATTGAAAGAAACTTGAAAGGAGCGGTCAGACAGATAGGAAGCAAACCAAGAGAGAGCAGTGTCACTGATACCAATGGAGCGCATGTTTTGTATTAAAGGCAGAGGCAGAGGAAAGATCAAGGAGAAGGAGGAGGGAAAAATTGCCTTGAGACTTAGCTCTGATGAGGTCATTGGCCACTTTAGTAAGGGCTGTTTCAGTGGAATGGGCAGCTCTAAAGCCAGACCGGAGGGGGTCAAGGAGAGAGTTGTTGCTCAGGTAATCAGTGAGACTTTTGTAGACAAGGCGTTCAAGAAGTTTAGAGACATATGGGAGAAGGGAAATAGGGGGGTAGGGAGAGGGATCCAGTGAGGGTTTCTTAAGGATGGGCAGAATTATGGCATGTTTAAAAGCTGAGGGGTATTTACCAGTAGAAAGGGAGAGGTTGAATAGTTCTGTTAGGGCAGGGGCCAACTGTAAGGTACAACTGTTTTTTTAAGTAGCTACACAGTATTCAACCATTGCTGGAAAAATGGGAAACTTAAAAAAAAAAAAAAAAGACCTTTTTACTGTCATCTTTTAGATGTTTACTTTTGCATGCTTCTTAAAATGGTATATATCCATATGTACCTAAAGTACAGTAGCAGCAAATATACATAGAGTTGAATTATTTATTAACAGTTGCTATATGAGGGAATGTTTTCTTTGTAGACAGAAGAATGATTTGTGACATCAGTACATTGCAAACCTGAAAAATAAAAATCATGAAATATTCTGTCTTGCTTGGCAGCAAAGGTTAGGACAACTGAAGTGACAGTTTGAAGTTTTAGTAAGTGCTTATCTTGCCATCCTAATAATAATATTAGAAAAAGGAAATTAGTCTTCGGTATGATGCCTGCACTAATCATCTGCATAGGTCTACAAGCAAGAAATTGCAATTCCATTTGCAAGAAATCTTGAGCTGGCTTCAACAAAGTGTAAAAGGGACACCTTGCAGGTCTACTGGCATTGTAATGCAATCTGAAAACTTAGATTTTTTTCCCTTCCAATTAAATTTTGGGTGGAATGTAGGGGCTTGTTAAAAAAAAAAAAATGTGTATGTGTGCGTTATAAAAGAATGCAAGAGTTTTCGCAATATTCTTCTTGGGAAAGTTGCTCTTTTATTGATTTGGTATGTCTACCATTGCATTACACTATCATTTGTTTTAACTAGACAATGGCAAAAGTAATCACAACCGTGTTAAAGTTTCCAGCTGACCAAGCCCAGAAAATACTTGAGAGAGAAGATGCACGACCTGTGGTAAGCTTGATTTTTCAGAATGTTTTCTGTTCTCACAAATTTATATACCCAATAAAGCCCAGCTCACTGTTCTTATTTTATGCTCACAACATCAGCAGGAGTATGAAATTAGCAGGTATTGGAGAAAGTAACACCAGTATATCAAGCAGTGAGCAATAGGGAGCCCTACACTAGTAAGCGGGGATCAAAATGTTCTGGTTGCAGCTTTTTAGCCCTACATCTGTATAGCTGTTAAAAATGTTGGTAAGTATTTGTAAATGTTTGACTGGGATTTATGGCGGTAAAATAGATGTCATTGTTCCGGGATATGTGTAAAATGCAGCAAAAAATGTACATCTGGGCAAAAATAAAAAAAACATATGCTGCAGTACATGAACATTTACCCTTGTTTTATCCTTTTAAAGAGAAATGAACCTGTTCATGTGCTAGAAATGCTGTTGTTATACTTCTGGGCTCAGACACCACAAGCTTTTTTCTCATCTGAACTTGTCAGTCCTGTTTTAAGAGATATTGTTTTACAGCCCAGTATCAGAACTTGGAAGTCTTTCTAAGATAACACAGCATTGGACAAAAGACAATTTGTGACGTGTTCATTGGGTTTAATAATGATATGTCTACCAAAATGCTAAATAGTAGTTAATCATAACGTTAGCTGTTTCTTCGTTATTTTTGTTTTCCCATTAAGGTCATTTAGAATAAGAGTTTTAATGTCCTACACTGCACCAAATGAGAACACTTCTGCTAAAAGTGAAAGTATTTTTGTTTTGAGGTCTTTCTCCCCATTGCGAAAATTCTATTTGTTTTCTGCTTTTTCATTTGCAAAGATTCTTCTCCGATTTGCAATATGGGACACTGGTCATGTGGTGTTTATACTATTGGATTGGTCATTCTGATGATTATGGTATGCGTAGGTGTTAGTTATGGTTATTGCTTACCAGTTGGCAAGGTAATATTAACAAGGAGGTGGGACCAGAATCAACTGCTTGATGTGTCCAAATATTAACCTCCTGGGCGTTTCACTGATGTCTGGATTTCTGTACCAAAAGCAGTACACTGTTTTTCATTAAAAAAAAAAAAAAAAAAAAAAATATATATTCTAGACATGTAACTTACCGAAATATGTCCAAACAAGGGTTTAGTAGATAACCTGAATATAATAAAGTTTGAAACACAGAATCCTGTAAAAAAAAAATTACTTTAATAAAAAAATAAAATAAAAAACACAAACATCTGCTTAAACAGGAATGCATAAATAAATGAAAAATACTGAAAATGCAATAATTCTGTATACTGTATAGTACTATATTTTTCTAAAACACTTTCCTAGTGTGGTAAATTTTAAAACAACGTCACATACCTATAGACAAAACCACATAAATATATTTTGTATTATTTTGGATTAGATTGGATACAGGACTTTGTATTGAATCCAATACAAAATATTTTGAATTTTGCATGCACCAACGTCATCAGGAAATATGTCCAAAATGTATTAAATTTAATAATCTTAAAAAAAAAAACAGTTTATAAAATAATGTAACTGTACAGTAGCTTATATAATATATATATATAATAAAATTATATATATAATATTTGAAGAATTATTTGTATTGGACTCAATGGAGCAATGTTGTATGACAATCAGATTGCACTGTAACGCTTGTTTCCCTTTTTAGCTTTCAGCAACTTTTCTTACCCCGATCCAGGCTTGGGGTAATCGCCCAGGTGGTTAAAAAAATGTTTGGATACGAAAATTCTAGTAGTATATTAAATCCTTTTAAATACAAACCTACCCATTTACATCCATTTACAAAGCCCATGGCATTGCGGCTAGTTGCTGTGATGTCACCATGAAATGTAGACCTATAGTTAAAACCCGAAAGACAATTCACAACAGTTTTATGTCAAGTAGATTTGATTTTTTTTTTTTTAATAAATTGTTTTTTGTAATGCTTATAATATTATTATTTCTTTACTTAAAAAAGTTAATATAGGGGCCCTCATCTTGAGTGACTTTAAGATTTGATTGTCTTGTATTATGCAGCTTATCTGACATAGACAACAGCTGTCAAATTTACATTTTAATCAATGTTAACATACTTTTATTTATAATCAAAGTTTAAAATATGTGTACTCGTGCAACCATTGGTGCACATATAAATGCTTCTCTTTATACACATTGGTGATGTATGCAAGCTAGTTGTATTGAACACTTTGCTACTGACAAATTTTTATGACTGCCCTCACTTGTTCATATCTTTATAGGTCAGACATAAACATGTCCTACTTTGAAATGTGTGGCACTCATCTGGTAATCAGGCCTATACATGTGAATGTGGAAAGAATGAGGAAGAATTTGTACTGGGTTCTAACATTGTTTTGGACTGCTCAGAATATTTGTTCATAACTAGTTTTTACATTATCTCCTTCAACTAGATTTTTCCTGTAATGGAGAAGGCATTTTGACACTAATCCAAGTAGCTTCCTTGATTCTAATGAGTGTTATACCCCAGCATGTGTAGCCACAGTTAAACATGCTATTTAAATCTAATCAGTGTGAGGGTAAGATTTGGATTTAGCACCCTGGTTCTATAAAGTTAGAGATGCCTGATCATTCTTAAAATTACTTGGCCTAAAGCATTCCCTGTTAGACAGCTGGGGTAAAGGTGGATGTCCTTAGCTTGTTGAGAGATAGTTGTTTAAGTTAGCCATAAATGTGCCCCTTATTTACCTACACTGTTCAATGTGGGGACATTATTTCGTTAATTAGGTTGTTTTCGTCTCCAATGTGCAGGTTTTTTTAAAATTCCTAACTACATTGGATGCCAGGCTCATTTGTGTGTGTTTGAATTGTACACTCACCAGTAGCAGACTGGATTCCTTTTGCCTCAGAACTTCTGTAATTTCTTGTGACATAGATTCAATAAGGTGCTAGAAACAGATTGCAGATTTGTCGACTTAACACACATCCAAAATGTGCCCTGTTGGATTTAGGCCTGGTGACTGTGCATACAAAGCATTGTTTGAAATACTATTAATACAAGGCAGGATGGTCTATGCTTTTATGTTGTTGATGCCAAAATCTAAACCTACCTTTCCCATATCACAGCTTAAATGTAGGCTTATCATACCAGGCAATGTTTATCTCTTTTTTTCTTGTTCAAATTGGCAAGCCTCAAGCATTTAGTCTCAGCTGACGGAGTGGCATCTGGTGTGGTCTGCTGCTGCTTGTAGCTCATGTGCTTGGTTTGCAAGGTTTGAGGTGTTGTGCATTCAGAACTGTTATTTTGCAGTTGTAATAAGTGTTTTTTTTTAGTTACTTTTGTCTTTGTGTCAGCTTGAACCAATATGGTGAATACCATTATTCTCATCAGACCTCTGACAACAACACTGCATTTTTGCCCAGAAAACCGCTGCTCGCTAAACATGTATTACTTTGCTGGACTGTGTGACTCTGTAAACCCTTGAGATGGCTGTCTGTAAAAATTACAGCAGATCAGCAGTTTCTAAAATACTGAGACCACAATGTCTTCATGCATAAGTATCTTGAGTTTCTGCCATGTGATTTGTGATTGGCTGATTAGGTATTTGAATTAACAAGCTATTGAACAGGTGTACCTAATAAGGTGGCTAGTGAGTGTATAAGCTTCTGCCTCACAGTAGGTCAATGAATTCCATGACCTAGACACACAAAAACATTTCACAGACATTTAAACTAGATATTTTTTTGTGAATTGTCAAAATCATTGCACAACATCTAGGTATCATATAAAAAAAAAAAAATAGTACTAACTCACCATTTCTAATTTTTAAAGCTTATGACACATATTTAACATGTTCATAAAAATCTCTGACAGTGTTTCTTGACTTTTTGGAACCCCCCTTCTATAAGTACTATATCCACAGCTTAGAGAATATTAGTGTGGTGGTCAGTTGGAAGAATGCCTCCTAAATTTCTTGCCAGTAGGAAGAATTGTCACCCTTACTGATAGCCAAAAGCAACATGGTATCTGTTGAACTGACCTGGGAGGCACACAAAGTGCTCATTGCTCAAGGAACCTCTAGCAACCTCTGGAGGAACCCTGGTTAAGAAACACGTCTATAAACCATATAATATTACTAAGATTACTAACTTTCTGTGTCTCCATTAACCACACTAAGCTCTTTTCTCCCTGGCTTTGTAGTTTACATCTCCTCGAAGTGGTATCTTCTGAGTCAGTCCAAGCTTAGTTAGCATGCCGGTGAGTTAAGAATTATATTTTGTTCTAGTTCTACTCTATGCCCTATAACATTGAGCCTTTTTATAGTTTGCTTGGCTTACTATGTGCCTCTGACGGACATTTTTTTTTTCCAGAACTTCCTGTTTTTCTTATTTTAATACACTTTTTGTTTGATTCCTTGCCTCTTTTCTGTTCCATTGCAGTCTGTCCATCATTGCCTTGTGTATACTATGTCATATACACGGTCACCTTTGCATTTATTATTTTATTATTATCTCTTATTGGTATGTTATTTTAGGTTTCTGTGCCTTACACTGCACAACATGGTCACATGGTCATGGTAACAATAACACCTTTAGAACATAAAAACAGTTACAAAAAACAACCATGAATGATAAAAAAAAAACACCACCGAGTACATGAGGACGAGAACATAATAATGGAAGGCGTTACTATGCTTTTTATTGAAAGTAAAGAGGCAAAAAAATATGCAAAATGTGTAAAATGCTCATATGACCAAAAAAAAAGATGTGATAATCACCGGCAAAGCAAACAAGAAATACATATGATAAACAGCACAGAAACGGTTTGGAAAATATACCTGAGATATTTTTCTGACTTTTTCTTGAAGATGAAGATAATCATTTATTAAGAACATACAAATTCGCTAAGGAACTATCACCCAGTAGAAAAAAGGACATTTTTAAAAGGGAATATAGGGGCCATACTGTGTATGTTGTGCTGGGATTTGGGTATTCACACTAATATCTAAAAGTCAACCTATGCTTTTGTCATATTACATTTTATAATAATGTGAATGTTTTTTTTTCGTGGAGCTTGATTGATTTACCAGAGCTTGAACAGTATGCTATTTAGTTCTATCCTGGGCCATGCTTTTATCAATACAGACAGTGAAGTATTATGTGCTAGCTAGGTGCTAAAATAAAAACTCGTAAATAGAGGTTGCAAATGACAGACAGACAGACAAGTAAACTGAGCATCATATAACGTAAATGTTGAACAAGGGAGTGAAGATAGCCCTAGAAATACCAATAAATTGCACAAATCACCACCCAGTGCAAAGTCTACATTATCCTTGCAAACATGAGACACAGTAATAGGTTGACTTTTTAGGGAAACCAAATTAAAAAACTGTATATGTGACAACACTTGGGCCTCACATTGGTATTGGTCCAGGCCCCAGACACCATTATGGTGAGACAGGAGTAACATGTGTATCTCCCCTAAATACCAGCTATTAAGGAATTAGAGGTAATGCGAGTGGGAGCTGCAAATGGTGCCTTTCCATTATGAAGCAATCCTGAACTACTGTAATTAGAGAGATAAAATAATAATTAAAAAAAAATGATATCATGTTCTGTATAAAGAGTGAGCAAACAATCCTATGAAGAAATGCTTGAGTATATATTATACATGGAGAGCTGTATTTTGTAGAGAATGCATTTAGGCGCAAACTTAGAGAACACATCAATTTAAAAATTGCCAGGCAAAATCAAATACACTTATGGACTAATTTAAAATATACATTCACACAAAATTCACATAACTTTAACTCAGGATTCACAAACTTTAACATCAATTAAAAAAAATGTGCATCCTAGTAAATGTTATTTAAATATTTTAACTAAAAGTTTTAAAGATACTCCGCTGAAAACATGATTTATGAGATGCAGTTGTTTTGCTTTCTTCTTTGCTTTTCAGCCTGCTCATGAATAGTTACATAGTAAATATTAGGTCTTTATACAGTTATCACTCTGAAATTATGTAAACTGCTAACCTAGTTATAAAATGTTCTGTTTTTCTGGTTGTGTTGTGGTCCTGTCTTTGAATACTTTCAGAATCGCTGACCCAGAATGAGTATACAGCTAAAGTGTCCGGCTAATTGTTGCACCGCTCACCTCGCGGTAATCTGCATGCTTGTTTCAGGAGTGTGACAAAAACAAAAAAATCAGCTTCACACCTAAACAATTTTTAAGCATTTCAAGAATAGGTATATTTAATAATTGATCATTTTTTCTCAATTTAAGATATTAGGTAGGGATGGTGATTATAATTGAACTGCATTGCTTTGCAACGGAGCCAGTGAAGCACACCACATTTTTGTAATAGAAAAAAGATTCTTGTGTATTTTTTTGTGCTTTTCAGGGGTGTGTTGGCAGCCCATACATTCAAGACCAAAACCTCATATTAAAACATAAAGATAAACTGGTTAAGAAATGATGAGTAAATTATTTGTCAACATTGCTAACGATTCTAACTTTTTTTCCCCCTCTTTTCCCTTTTTTTTTGCAGTCCTGGTTGAGATCTTCCTCCTAATGCTGCTTTGAAGACATTGCTTCCACTAGATTTGTCAGCATTGAATTCTTACCACTGATGGAATGAAATGAAAGCCAAATCTAATACGTTTAACAATCAAAAACTTTTACCATTAACTGCCTTGGGTAAAGCTGACACTACATAGTGACCATTTTGTCACTATTTTTTTATCATCTTCTTATAAAAGGAGTTTTTTGTACATTGGTACAATAACTATTTTAAAATGGACAAAATAATTTATTATGTATTAGAACTGGTTTATTTAATGTGACTTGCATAACAAGTAAGCACTTCCATTAAAAAAAAAAAGACAAGTGCTTCAAGGAATCATGTTACCGTTGCTAACTTAATAATGTCTATTATGTGCATAATCAGCGGCACTTTAACTGGGTGCATATACCTTTTGATTCATGGTAAAACAACTTCTGATTTAAGGATTCCACACATGCTATATGTGGATAATAAAGTAGTTATGCAGTTTTGGAAGTTATGCTCAAAAAAGCATGCAGAGGACATTTTTTTTAAGTGATTTACCAGATCAACATGTCCTTTTCTGCAATTTGTCTGTGTGAAGGTGGCCATGGAAGCAAGGTCTTCCTCATATCGAAATAGTAAGACGCACAGTAGTGATATCCCCACATCTCAATCAGCCTGATAGCAGTATTTTGTTAGACCCACACTGCAGATAAACAGCTGTGTGTCTGTAGGTACAGGAATGTCTGGGAAATTTTCTATACAAGGAATTACACTACTGTTTTTTAGGAGAATATCAGGACAAAAAGATACATTTTTCAGGGTACTGCTTAAGCACAATTAACATTTATACATGCTCCCTATAACATAGCAAATCTTTCCCTGTATGAGTTTAGATCCCCTTTACGTTGCAACACTCCATCTTCTCACATTTCATAACACATCCCACTCTTTGGTTTGCTAACATAAAAAAGCATGTGTTTTTGAGTGTAGGAAATTGCCACTTGTTCTGCAAATTAAGATTTTCATATAAACCCTTCCTAATTTTGCAGATCTTTGAGCTTTTCAGAATATTTTTTGAACAATAAAGACTGTAAGCATGTGTAAGCATGTCTGCTGTATTATGCACTTATAGACATTACCAGCTTAGCAAAGGGGACATATTTGTTTAACCCCTGCCAAAAATGTTTTTATTTGAGGGAAATTGAGGCAATGAGTATATATTTACCCACCACAATAATAGCTGTACTGTTTACCTACAATTTTGGTGTTAGGCTACGGTGGGCCACATCAAATTCAGAACTATCTGAATGGTTTTGCACTTTTATTTTCACATCAGGCCTGCAAAGATAAGAAGCATTTCGTCTGCCCCCATCACCCCTCACCTGTCACCAACATTTATTTTGTCTAATACTAAAAACATGAACACTATCAGACTTTTTTTAGAGCCCAACAAAACCCAAAATGGACCAGTGCAAATCTAAAAGCAATCAATTGCAAATTATCTTTGATACTGAACATTACAAATTCCAAGACCGATTGTGTAGCTGTGATGCTGTTTGACCCCCTGCTGTTTTTTATTTTTTTTGTGAACAGATTGTGGTCAGGCAATAGGTCACTGTCTACTTCCTATGTATCCCTCCTACTATGAAGTCCCACCCTCTCATGTAGTTACATGTTTTCCACTGTAGTCTTTCATCTGTTTTGCCTACTGTGAGTGTCTCATGACAGCCTCACACTTGTTGAATTCAGAGATGGGGGTGGTGGTATGTGATGTATGCACAGTGTAGGCACATTTTCCCCTAAAGGAGGCTTTCTGTCCTTCACTTTTCTTCTAAATATTCTTCTTTATACTCTATAATATTCACATATCACCTGCCTGCTGTTAGAATTTGTCTTGGTCAATTTTGGTTTTCGTTAAACTCTAAAGAAGAACCTAACTAAGCACTATCTTTATCCTAACTTATCTCAAGATATAAACTTTGTGCAATATCAAGAAACCTGCAAATCTTTATGTGGTAAAAACTTGCTGTTTAAGTGATCAATGTGGTTTTAACAGCGGTGTGTGGCAGAGTCATAAAACTGGTCATAAAACCAGTACTAAAAAAAAAAAAAAAAAAAAAAATCCCATTTTAAGCTATTAGGAGTTGGTGTTCTGTATCGGACATAGTTCTGCAGTGTAAGGGCACAATATGGCTCACACTGACCACCAGTGATCTTAAAAGTGGTCTTAAAGTTAACCTGTGACAACCATAGGCAATTCAAACTACATACAATGTAAAATTGTATAATCATAATTTACTAAATGGAAACAATTAGAAGATCCATGATGATGTACCTGATGTTATAACAATAATAATAATAAAAATATATATATATATATATATATATATATAACATTTCTTCGGAAAAGTTGAGCTTGGACTCGCTCACTCCCAACTGGTAAAAACCTTCCTGTTTGTCAGTTATGTTGCTTATTATATTACTGGACCAGCAGGATAGTATGCGAGTTTGGAGGGGGCAATCAATGCTTGACATTTACAGTAGTATTAGGTTCATTATTTCAGCTGACTTTATCTTTGTATCTTCTGAAAAAAAAAGGAAAATAACATCTATTAATGCATTTTTTAAAAGAATAATATGTTGAATAGTGCAGGTTTGTTACTAGTTTACCTTTAAAGAAGGATGTGCAAATATTATAAATGGGATCTGATCTAGAAGATCAGTTAATTGGGGTCTATGTCAGACTGGGTCGTTTGTTGATGACAATAAATAGGGATATGCAAAGCCCAGTAACTCTCCAGATATTGGTTTACTATATAGGTGCAGCTTTTTTTTTTTGGTTCATATAGAGGGGTAACTTTTTTGTCAAGGTTTTATTCCAATATGTTACCCCCACTACAGAGATTTTTCCATTGTCTATATGGGAATATTTGTCACTACAGCAGGAAGGCGTAGACAATAAAACATTCTAACCTTCCTCACTGTGTGTTTTGTTTTTCTTTTTGGGAGATTTCCTCTCCATTCCTGTTTAATTAGGAAATGTGAGTGGTGGGGAAGTTCTCCTCAATAGAAATGCAAGTTACAGTAAAACCCTGACAGAGGCATGGCATATTCCACGGTAAATAGTTTGGCTGGATTTGGGCTTTAAAAAGGCTCACCAGTTGCAGTGGGTTCTGCATATTGTGCTTATTGTTCGGTTTTTATGAAAGCACACAATGTTTAATGTACACTATGCATAGCTGTATAAAAGCAGGTAAAATGCACTGTACTTGTAACCTTCTAACTGCCTGCACCCCCTGTAATAGCCAACAGGAGCAGCCTGCTTAAGAACTATTCCCATTTTCTGACAACATGCCCACATTTCAGATTATTTGAGTTCATAGAATGTGTTTTCTTTATATTTAGCTGCATTTTAAACCTGTGGTTTTCATTCTGTGTGAATTTTTTTGTGCAATACTGTAGCAGGGGATGATTCACAATAATCTATAGTATGTTTGTTTTTCTTTTTTGTCTTTGGTGTGCTTATCTTCCCTTTCATCTACCAATATTTGATTTGCTTTGCTATGGGCCAGTTCTTCAAACTTTCATCTATGATGAAAGATTCTAAATCAGAGTAACTCATTGGGTTCCTCTTAGCTTTTGTACGTATATTTTCCAGGTTCAATATAAACTGTACATTGTAAATAGTCAATAAAAGAATGTATTATAATGCTGTTTTGTGATGGCCTCGATGTTAATCTTAAAAATGGAGGAAAATTAAATTTTATTTACTAAATATATTTCGTTTGGTAATTAATCTCCTTCATTTATTTTGAATGGTATTCATTACACAGCTTTTTTTTCCCCCCAAGGAAGACTTAGTGTATATATTTTCTGTGCAATAAGAATATTCACAAGTAAGTGAAGTTACATGCAATCTTTACAATTGTTGTAGACCAGACGTCACAAAATACATTGCAATTACTGAATATTTGTATTGCATGTTTTTTCATTTATCCTTTTCAAATCTTCAGAACATTAGTTTTTATCTTGCATGTATTATTCATGCTTTCATCTATTTTGCTGTGGTGCATTGTCAATAAACTTGCGAATTAAAAATGAACTAAAAATGTCCAAACCGATCACAAATCCTGTAGTATACTTCTATATACTGTATCTATTTAGGATATTGACTTGTCAATTCACAAAAGCAGTGCTAAATTAAACAGTGGCCCCATATTACACAGTTCTCAACTCAGAAACCATTGTAGAGGGGGTGGATGCCCCTGTATTGTCTTCAGTAAGCACTCAAAAACAGCCGGTGGTTATTGAAAAGTGCTGCATGGCCTGGGGAGAAAACTGTTACATAATGTGAAAAGACAAACTGATGTGGATGCAAAATCTGTACATTGAAAACCTTGAAAAACAAGGTTTAAAGTATAACAAAAAATCAGTACTATCTAGATAGTCAGTACTTTTTGGATGCTCAGTGTACACTGCCAAGATTTAAAAATGTGTGTGTGCATAAAAAATGTGAGGAACTAAAGCCCTTTTTTCACAATCACTTCATTTCAGGAGCTCAAAAGTAATTGGACAATTGTTTCAAAGGCTATTTCATGGGCTGGTGTGGGAAATTTAGACAACATGCAGTCAAAGGAGCTCTTCATGCAGATGAAACAAGCCATCCTTAAGCTGCAAAAACAGAAAAAACCCATCTGAGAAATTGCTACAATATTAGAAGTGGCAAGTTTGGTACATCATGAGAAAAAAACAAAGCACTGGTGAACAGTGGTGGATGATCGCAGAATCATTTCCATGGTGAAGAGAAACCCCTTCACAACAGCCAACCAAGTGAACAACACTCTCCAGGAAGTAGGCGTATCGATATCCAAGTCAACCATAAAGAGATGACTGCATGAAAGTAAATACAGAGGGTGCAGTGCAAGGCGCAAGCCATTTATAAGCCTCAAGAATAGAAAGGGTAGATTGGACTTTGCTCAAAAACATCTAAAAAAGCCTGCACAGTTCTGGAAGAACATTCTTAGAACAGATGAAACCAAGATCAACCTTTACCAGAATTATGGCAAGCAAAAAGTATGGGGAAGGCATGGAACAGCTCATGCTCCAAAGCATGCATGGGCGTGCATGGCTGCCACTGGCACTGGGACACTAGTGTTTATCGATGATGTGACACAGGTCAGAAGCAGCCGAATGAAATCTGCAGTGTTCAAAGACATACTGTCTGCTCAAATCCAGCTAAATGCAGTCAAATTGATTGGAAGGCGTTTCATAACATAGATGGACTATGACCACACAGCCAAAGCAACCCAGGAATTTATTAAAGCAAAGAAATGGAATATTCTTGTATGGCCAAGTCAGTCACCTGATCTGAACCCAACTGAGCATGCATTTCACATGTTGAAGGCTAAACTTCGGCCAGAAATGCCCACAAACAAACAGCAACTGAAAGACGCTGCAGTAAAGGCCTGGCAGAGCATTTAAAAAGGAGGAAACCCAGCATCTGGTGATGTCTATGAGTTCAAGACTACAGGCTTGCATTGCCAGCAAAGGGTTTTTAACCAAGTACTAGAAATTAACATTTTTTTTTCAGCTTTTAAATTTGTCCAATTACTTTTGAATCCCTGAAATGAAAAGATTGTGTAAAAAAGGTTTTAGTTCCTTATGTTTTTGTTTTCAAAAATTTATATTGAGAATAAAAGTTTTACATTTTTTAGAGATGAACAAAACCACAAACAAGCCAAAAAGAAAAGAAATCAAACATAGTCCTTTGCACTCCTAGTAAATGGGCCTTTCATCAACACAAACATTTTGGTTTGTTACACTCTAAAAGGACAAACATTCTTATATAAGAAGCATGGTTAAAAAAATGGAAAGGAAAGGAAAATAGAGGTGGAGAGAATAGAGGTGAAAGAGAGGGACAGGGAAGGAGAGAACCCATATTTGAATATCCATAAGGGCAAACACAGCATACAATCTCTCAAAGCAAGAGTAAATTCCTGTCAAAATCCACAAGCAGATAATTGTCCATCCAGGGGGCCTAAACCACCTTGAAGGCACCTATTGTATCATTCAATTTGACTGCCAATAGTTCATTGAGAAAATACCAGTTAATCTTATTTTTTACTTGGTTCACCGTGGGTTTACTTGAGGACCAGGCCTTTGCTAGTATTTGTTTGGCCGAGGTAAAAACAAAATTCAGGAGCTTAAATTAGTGCTTGGTACAGTTAGAAGGTTTCAGGAGTAGTAACGCCTCATTTTGGATACTAGTTGATAGACTCCAGTCCAAAAAGGATTTATTCTTGGGCAAGTCCACCACACATGGTAAAGCGTCCCCATTGTTCTGCATTGTCTTAAGCACAGGTTGAACGCATTTTGTATAAATTTTGCAAGTCTGGCTGGGACCAAATACCATTGCATGAGCAATTTATAATTAGCCTCATGATACCCTGCATGGAATATGCCATGGGCTACTGTGTCCCAAATCTGTGCTCATTGCGTATCATCTAAAGATGTACCAATATCCTTTTCCCACCTGGCTATATACCCTGGTTTGCTGGACACTTCCACTGTCCGCAAGGAATTGTAGATTAGTGAGATGGTTCCCTTACCCAATGAGTCCCTATCGCACTTCCCCTCAAAAGTGGTGTGTGACAGTGGATTATGGGTGTGCTTAAGTAGAGACTGAACATAATGTCGCACCTGCAGATAGGAGAATACGCAGGAGGCGGGAATATAATATTTAGATCTGAAGGTTGAGAAGGACCTAATCCCGGCGGCTACAGTGAAGTCTTTAGCTCTGTAGATATCTTGTGTCAACCACTCGCTAAACCGAGATGGTGTTTCAAAACCTGGTGTAAAACCAGAGTTGCCCACTACGGTAGCCTGAGGGGTATGTGGAGACATCAGAGCACCAGAAAATTTAACACCATCCCATATTTTCATTGTTGTGTAATAGGGCTAGAGACCTTCTTTCTTAGCTGAGGGTAGATCCAGAGTAGGGTTTCCAACATGATTGGAGATATTAAGTGGGCTTCCAAATCTACCCATAAAGGTTTATGTTTCTTAGCATGAAATGCAACTAGAGGGGCCAATTGAGCCGCCCTATAATAGTACAGGATATTAGGCAAAGCCAGGCTTCCATTGGCTTTTGGTTCGTACAAAATACATTTTGCTACCCAAGGTCTGGATCCCTTCCACACAAATTCTGAGAACAACCTCTGCAAGGATTGTATTACATGTGAGGGTATTGCTACTGGGAGAACCCAGAACAGGTACTATAGCCTTGGAGGAGGGATCTTCAGGGCTGCAATACTACCAAGCCAGGAAATATGATAGCTCTTCAAAGACTCAAAAGTTGCCTTGATAGATTCCAGAATGGAAGCATATTTAGCATCATACATTGTTTCATAGGACGCTGTGAGGAAGATACCTAGGTAGGGCAATTTAAATGATTCCCATTTGTATGGAAAGTTAGCCTGCAGACATGTTTGCATTTCCTGAGTAAGTGAAACATTAAGTGCCCTAGACTTGGAATAGTTGACAGACAGGCCAGGGAGAGCAGAAAAGGATAGAAGTATTTGAGCAAGATTAGGAAGAGAAATTGCAGGGTTTGTGAGAAAAAGGACCACACTGTCAGCAAAAAGACTTAACTTATGATGGTATCCACCAAGTTCCAACCCCGTTACATTTAGTTCCGACTTAATCAGTAACGCCAAAGGCTCTATTGCCAAAGCAAAGAGCAAGGGGGATAGTGGGGACCCCTGACGCATACCCCTGGCAATCAGGAAATATGCTGAACAGAAGCCCGCATATATCACCTGGGCACTAGGGTCTGTGTATAGAGCTTTAACCCAGCCTAGAAAGTTGGGGCCAAAACCCCACTTAGCAAGAAGGGTGAAAAGATAAAGACCAGGACACTGTATCAAACGCCTTACGTATGTCTAGGGACAGCAACATTGCCTGCTTTCGCCTATCTTTAGCAAAGAAGGAGTAGGTGAGACTTTGAATTGGGTAGACAAATTCAGAACTACGTTTTCCAACTGCATAATCAAGGCCCCGTATGACTGCTTTCGCTTTATGTGTATTCCACAACATACTCATAGAGACCGTACCATTGTCATTTACCAAAAAAAAAAAATCTTTCATTGCATTACCAATCTCCAAGGTTGCGTCAGGGTCACTCAGTATCGACTCGTTGAGAGTCTACCGAAACTCCCTTGGTCAGTCATATGCATCGTGATCTGACTAGGGTACAGGGAGGATATCACAGGAAATGGTGGAGGATAGGAAGTCGGTGGATATCAACACATTGTCTATTCTGGACCAGGTATTGTGAGGGTGTGAATAAAATGTGTAGGCACATTTGCGTGGTGTTGTGTTAACACAAATTTTATTTATTATCAATTATGTCTCACCAACAATAATGCTTTACCAGTATTTGCTGGTATAAGTATACCATATATGAGGTCATCCTAAAGGAATGCAGCATATCCTTTAACTGGTATCCTTATAGGGTAAAATACTGGTTTAAGGGATGATTGGTTTGGTCAGTACTGGTCAAACACTGGCCATTGTCTTAGTTCCTGGGTAGTTAAAAACACAGTGCCATACCTAATAACTACCCTGTTTCCCCGATTATAAGGCACTCTCTTATATTTTTTGAAATGCCAAAATATGCCCTGGGTCTTATTTTCAGGGGATGTCTTATTTTTCCATGAAGAAGACTACAGTACACATTTATTGTTGAAAGTCACTCATGATCACTCCAGCCAGCATAAAGGACACACACGCAGGATCAGATACCCGGAGCTGTCTTATAAACGGGTGAGTGTCTTATTTTAATTATTTTTTTAAAAATCGGGGGTGGCTTACTTAATGGGGATGTCCTAAAATCGGGGAAACACGGTAGTCTTTACCAGAACTAACTGATTGCAACATGTTTTTTGATCATCTGCCAAGTTATTGATTTCCGGCAGACTCCTTGGGTGAATTCAGCTTTCTTCCGCAGCTAAGTATCTTTTGTTTATAGCTTATTAAGTGTTATTGCATTGTTTTGTCTCTCTGTCTTATTAATAAATAGTATATTCTTTCAAGTCTTTGTGTTATCTCTGTTTGTACACTTTAAATTCAACCCATCAATATTTGCATAAATTGTCACAAATTAAATTCATGACATAACACGTGGGTGTGGTTCCCTCCAGCTATCAGCCAAGTTATGTCTCTGCAGGAACTTAGCGAAAGGGGTAAGAGCATTGATACTACGTTGGACCGGTGGAGTCAGCTTAGCTTGGCGTCTATCCAAAGATGGGTGAATTATATTAGAATCACCAGACATTAACAAGGTTCCTCTCTGATGCCGTTTAACTAATGTGATCAGTTTGGTAAAAAATTGCATCTGCTTGGTGCTGAGAATGTAGTAAGATACAATAGTAACCAGAATGTAACCCAGTAAACCTACTATAATAAGGTACTGGCCTTCCGTGTCTTCGATTTCTAAATCACATGTAAAAGGCAACGATTTTCGGAAAGCGATTAATACCCTTTTCAGCCTAATTGATCTATTTGCAACAAAAAACTGTGGGTATGAGTTGCTAAAATATTTTGGGCATGGACGAAAGGAAAAAGTTTCTTGGAGACATATTATATTCACTTGCTTAAAATGAAAGTACCTAAAAGCCTTGGTACGCTTATGCGGGGAGTTTAACCCCTGTACATTCAGACTCATGATATTTATCAGCATAGCAACCCGTACTTAAAAGCTGTTGATGGTATGTTACCCCTTAGCCAGATGGTAAGTGTGTGATTGGTCCTCCCAGAACCAAGGGGAAAGAATAGGGAGAGTGGAGCAGGGAAGGAGGAAAGACTTAAAAAGTCCAAAAGGAAAGCAAAAAAGACATTTTACAATAACAACATTTAGTGCATAACATTAAGACCTAAAGACATAGGCCCACCATATAGGTGGGAACTAGGGTGTGCCAAACCCAACCGGCAACACCAATTGGGGGATAGGAAGCGCGCAGTGGCGACCACCCTAAAAAAAAAGCCAAAAAAAAAGGAAAAATAACCAGTCAACAGACATCATATTCGAAAAAATGCTGGAAAAAAACAAGTTCACGCCAGAATTTTAAAAAACAATATATCCAGCTCGGTGCCATCCTTCAAACAAAAAAGATGGTATGCAAAGGTTCAAAAAAGAAAAAAATGGAGATATGAAAAGAACAGCAGTGTCAGGTGTAGGGGCCTGATGTTCCCTCTGCTGGCTGGTCTTGGCGGGGAGATCCAGATGCCGCAGGAGCTTGAGAGGTAGAGCGATCCATAAGACCCAATTCATGAAGTCATTGAGTGGCTTCCTGTTATACATGATGTTGGTGAAGAACGTGAATGAATGGCTTCATGGCCCTGCGCTTTTGTATAGTGGAAGGGGCTAAATCTTTAAAGACCTGATAATCATGGCCTTGGAAGGATAAGGGTTCCTTCTCTCTAGAGCAGCGAAGAATATGTTCCTTTGTATGATAGAAGTGGAACTTAATGATAACATCACCGGGTGGACCCTTCGGTTGGCGGCTGGTCAGAGCTCTATGAACTCTGTCCATCTCTAGTCATTCTACTGGTGCATCTGGAGCAAATTCCTGTAGTAGAGCTAGTATAGTAGATGGTAGATCCACAATGTGCTCAGGGAGACCCCTTATGCGTAATTTTGAGTGGCTTGCACGGTTCTCAGCATCCTCCAATTTATAGTGCAGGGTTTGAAATTCAAGCTTTGATGAAACTATATCTTCTTCATGACCTTCTAAAACTCTGGTAGCATCATTCATGCGGCCTTCTAATTGTGTTGTACGGTGGTGGACTTCATTTCCTTAGTGAAATATGTGGCTGATCTGGTAAACTGATCTTCCAAAGTCTTATGTAGTATAGATTGAAAGTGCTTTATGGAAAATATGAGGAATGGGCTATCTCAGCTTAAGGTGATGAGGGGCCTGCTATCATGGAAGAGAGCAGTGAGTGGTGTTGCTTTCGTGGGGGGTAAACCACCCTGCTGACTCCCGCACATACCTAAGCTGGATGCTGCCAGCGGACAGGAGATGTCTGCAGCTGGCAGGTTTGACTGGTCTGCTGGCGCGCTGGACGGACCCTCGTACACACGGGACCCGCAGGCGCCATCTTGGAGAGGAGCCTGGCCGAGGCCACGTGGCGATCTTGTTTTGCCTGCTGCTTCCTGGAGGCTTGAGAGTGAGTGCCCATAGTGAAGCTGTGTATCTGCTGTGTCCTGGACCTGGAAATGAGGGTAAGTATGGTGCTGTGCTCTTCCGTTAGCTTCTCAATTAGTCAGGGTGGTGCGGAGCTCAGTTAGGCAGCTGCCATCCCGGAAACACGCGCATGCCCACTTCCAGCTCCTCACGTTTTTATGCAATCTTTTTGTTCAACCCACTGTTCAAACAACTGAATTAAGACAGGCGAAATGCATATATTGAAGATACCTTGCTTGTATTTTTATTGATCCAGTCCTGAAATGTACACAACCCTGCTACATTGTACAGGCAGCCTGGTTACCTGAAAGTTCTTTGCTGTAGTAAGGCAATACAGAGGTTGAAATTAGGCCAAATCCAGTTCTTTTGTGCTAACTGCATTTAAAAAGGTGTAGTAAATGCATTTCCCTTTAAAACATTATTAAAGAAAAAACTGAACTTACTTTTCTGTTTTTGATTCAAAGCATATAATTAAGTGAATTATGATCTTAAAACACTGACAATACAGTACGATAGAAACAAAGCAAAAGCTGTAATGATATATATGCAGATGTTTTGTGTCTTAACAATGGAGTTGCTAATGCCAATCAATATGTTGGAAAGATGTTGCTAATGTTGACCAATACTTTGCAGGAAGAGGTTCAATCAGTACTTTAAATAGATAAAGCCCCTGATAATTATGCAATCAATAAGGATTAATAAAAGCGCACGTTTCTATTGTATATACTGATAGGATGGGAGGAGACTTATATACTTTGGGTGGGGATTGAGGAGGTGGGAGTTAAATGTTTATGTACTGGGGTGACATGTATAAACTGCTTGGGATTATAGCAAGTTCTGCATCACTGTTAGTCAGCAAAATAAAAGTTGTTGTTATTACTCAGACTTGTACCAACATCTTGACCATTCACATATCCTACAATGGGGTAACTGTTGATCCTGGAATAAAAACACTCAGCTTCTGATATCCTGTGGAGAGTGACAACATGGTGCCTTTGCTAAACTTAACTCACAATAAAAAGGACCAGCTCATCAACTGTATTTTTGAGTAAACCCATCAGAATGCTTTTTGTTACGGTAGTATATACCGGTATGCACGCAGCCGTGCCGGTACTGTACAGGCTCCTTCCTACTTTTGTCCACTGTACAGGGAAGTACAAGGGGCTATTGTCAATCTTTAGCAATGTACAGTACACTAGCTACATGTAAAATGCTTTATTAACACATAGCCATAATCCATAATCTTTACATATCTGCATTGAATACAGTGTTGGTATTAAATGAGCACAGTTATGTATGAACTTAGTATTACCCGGATATATAACCTCATTTTTTTACTTGATATTGGTCGTAACAGCATTAGGTCGCGGTATTCGTAACAGCATTAGGAGCAGTTTAACTTCAACTTCGACTAAAATACAGGAAGACAAATTTGAGGAAACTTTGATTAAACTTAAAAGCCATAATCCTTTCTGAATTGTGTCCAAACAACATTATTTTTTTGCTATAAATCTCATGGTTTAAAATGTATACAATCTCATACTTAGGAAAAGCCTTGAATTCGTTTTTAGCCATCCGTTTCTCAAGGAGTAGAGAAAATGTTTATTTTTGTTTCACTGCATCCAACATGAATCCAAAAGAAGTTGGTTGTACTTATGAAAGTTCTCTCTTTTCTCTGCTGCAGCTGTGTAAGAAAAGTGATAAAGCTGACATTCTCTGAGCAAAATTTGTTGTGCAAAATAAGTACAGCCTGTGTTTACATCTTATACCTGTGTTTTATCTTATGAGAGGGCAAAACAACAGGTAGGTCTTTATACCCCTATCCTTATCAATAAAACTCAGAATGGAGATGCAAAGGAAAGGTAAGTTTTCTAAAAAAGCAGGGAATTAAATTGATAAATTTCCTTGGACAAAACACAGGCTTAGGTTGGGGCTTTGGTTTGATTTGGGGGAAGGCAAGAATGGATTTGCATGATACTCTTCATTAATACATACTACATTTAATGATGGGATCACTTAGATAATTATATTATAATTTTATTCAGATTTAAACTGAAGAATATTCTGTACATTGACAACATAATACTTAAAGTAGTATAATAAGTATAGTATAACCATATACTTTGTATCAATCCAATAGTCAAATAATCTTCATCCATTGACAAAACATTTTGTGAAATTATGAAAAAATAAATCTAGTATGTACCTGAATTCATAAAAGCTTCTTGTAATCTCCTGTACAAAACCAGGAATGAGCCTTTTATATTTTCAATTTACCACTCTGATCCTGAGTTATATTGAAAATATACACTAATTATATAAATGACCAGCATCATGAATGCTCTACTTTATTTTGCAAATTACCATTTTAATTGACATATGCATAATAACTAAATAGTTATTAAATAAAATAAAATAACTAAACTGTTGGTGATCTAAAGCTATTGGAAGAATGAACATGCAATAAAACACACAGGGGCATACAGGTAAAAAGGACACAAGGACTGAAGTAACACTGGGATCACTAAAAGCAGTGAGCACTCTGGCAACACTGAAGTCACAATTATTACTGGTGTCAGTTGTAGCAGCTGTGTCACAGGTCGCAGTCGTTCCCTGAGAGCAATGGTAGCAGAAGGGGGCTCAGACAAAATGTAGCTAAATGTTGAACACAAAGCCAATCCGCAACTGTGATATTGCAGAAATATTTCCGTGAAGATCCACTGTTTAAGCCCATGTAGACACCTGTACCCCTTTCTCTTTTTTGCCAATAAATTTTGGAGTAACACATGATTTGAAACTTTTTTTTATCCCAACCATGTAAATTATTTTATTGTATTACAGATCTGATTTAAAAAGCCTAGAAAAACAACCAGCAAAGCATAAGTATATTAGGAATCCTGCTTCGGTATTTTAATGGAATATTGCTACACACTGACAAAACTTGGAAGAGTTCAGTAGACATTATGAAATACTGTAGACAAAAAAAAATAATCTCTAGATACAAAATAAATCCTTTTATGGTTTCTAAATTACACTCACATTTTTCTTTGCAGAGACAATGCTCTGTTTTCTATTTAGTTTATTTATTAGTGACATGTATTATATTAAATAATTTTGAAGGGGTCACTGTCAACCCATTAGCTTGACAGAAATATCACATCTAGATCAAGATTAAATTATAATACAATAATTGTTTTATAAAACGTTTGCACCAGTACACATACCAATGTTTGTTGTTGATTGCTTTGAAATCCTCATGAGTGAGAAAATATATACTATGACCCTCAATAAGGATCATTGCTTGAAGTATAATTCCTGACTGCAATGTCAGATCTGTTAAGAAAGGATTGTTGAATATAGTGTGCCCCTCCATACCTTCTGCTATAGATAGAAGGGTGATATAATTAAAAGAATGGGTACTTGGTGTGCTGCACTTCAGCGTTTCAATTCATGCCAAAAATCTGCTACATCTGTACTAAGCTGGCTGTATTAACAAAGCATTACTCTGACACCTTGGCATTTGCAATAGGCTTTTAATAACAACACAGTTCATAACATAAACTGTATTTTGCTTTTCAATTGAAATAAACTAGTATTTAAATACAGTACAAATAATGTATTACTTTTCATTAAATAAACTATAATCCCTCATTTCAGTTACCTATTATTTTGTTCTCTTTCAAAGCCCAGTCTAAAAATAAAGCATGGTGCAATTAGTTTGGGTCACTTGTCCAAAAGTCCAAATTCCATTGAAGCTTTTGTAGATTCAGAGTAGAGTATTGGAACATCTGCTTTTTATTATTCAGCTTTTCTGTGTTTATTATTTCACGTGATAACTATCATGCAATACTTGTGTGAAAACTCAAGGAGAACAATAACCTATTTATCAAGATCCTAGAAGCTGTGTGTTTTCCAGTGGGGTTGAATTTAGTTTGGTTTTAACTAAGAGCCTAATTCATAAAATAACACCTCTGCTTGGAATCCATTTAAAGGCAACTTTGAAGGACACACAACGAGCGGGTGCCATAGAAACATTTCTAAAAAAAATAAAATTATGTAGCATAAGCATATAAATTTTCAGCTACAAGCATCATGTGGCCTCCATGCTGTCTTTCACAGTTGGATCATATAAAAAAAACAGGCCTCATGTTCTGATCTAAGATGTAACAATCTTTCACAAAGGAAACTAAACAAATAAATTCATTTAGTTGTATTTGGTGTTGAGTGTTTTTTTTATCCTTGTCACTGTGACAATTTGTTTTGTTTATGTAGAAATCTTTGGAAGCATACCGCATTCATATATTAAAATTTAATGAAAGCAAAGAGAGTGTTTTGTTGAACTTAGCAATGAATCAATATATTTGGAGAATGTAGATTGTTAGGAACATTTGGAAAGAAAACTTATCTGTAAAGCGGATTATGTCAGCACTCATGAAGCACCATTCCTAGCACTAGTGCTCAGAGCTCAAAGGTGTTAGCATACTATAAAGCTCGTTCGTGCTCCTCGTTTTCACAGATCCAAAGAAGCAGGCTGCACACTTTTCAATTCACAGATAGTTTATTTGGATCTATCCACAGAAATAATTTATTGCTTGGGCAATAAGAAAAGTAGCCCATAAATTAGGAAGGAATAATATAGAGAATTATAAAAATAAAAAACAGGTGTATTCATTGAGAAATACTATGGTAGACCTATGCCTTGTAAGACGTTTGAGCCATACTGATATGATTCAAACTATTTTAATGCTTTTTTTGTGAACTTGAATAGATAAAAAGCAAAACATTTGTTAAGGTGACCTAAATATTGCATTAATTTATTGATTGCTGGACATGAAGTTGTAACTGAGGATGTGCCATACAAGGGCCCTTTTTTATGCTTTATTTAGATTGATCCTTTAACTAGCAGAAACCCCCCTCCTACACTGCTTCTGCTGCCTCTTGATCTGTCTTTAACCATTCTGCTGCCTGTGTGAACAACTCTTCTACTTTCCTACTGCCTCCTGGTCATTACAATTAGAGATACCTCTTGAACCGGGTATGTGCCTCCATTTTTGTATTGTAAGCACAGTTAGGTCACAATTTACATTAAAGTAAAAAAGAGCATAAAAAAAGGAGTGGTCAACCTGGGGAATCATGTTCCCATGATCACCTTCAAGCTTTGTTTTTTTGTGATCCCCCTCCACTCTTTTTCTCTCTTCTTCTTAACCACTTTTGCTCCCCCATTCGATACTGTTTTCTACCTCACTTTACCATTATTCCTCTATTCCACTTTTTAGGTGTCCCTATGACAAAAAGGAGAAAAAGTAGGACTGGAAGGAAGGAAACAACAACTAGACTATTAAGATGGGAGGTGATGATATCTCACAAGGAGGAAGAAAAACCTAGCTGTCAAGGACCTAAAACAGAGAGATCAGAAGAACAGTTTGAAAGGAGAGAGAGAAAAAATAGTTGACATGGAGGTAGAATTGGAAAGAGCAGTGGAGAGAATATAGAAAAGACATAAAAAAAAAGATGGAGCAAGGCAGCTGAGGAACACAGGGAAAAAAAGATATATAGCAAGAAAAAAAAGTAGAAAACATTAGAAAAAGCAGGAAGAGGAGAGAAAGAAAGATGAACAGCTGCTGAGTAGGACAAAGAAGAGATATGAAAGAGCAAAAGGAGGTCCAAGAAATAATATCAAAAGGACCAAAGAAAACAGCTAGATTAGTAGGAGGTGGGCCAAGTAATTAAGTGCTCGGTCAAATGGCTGAAAAGTAGGGAAGACTGGAAAAGCAAAGTTGGTGGTATGAGGGGAATGCAAGCAAAACTAACCAATGCACTTAAAAAAGAATGAGGACATGTGAGGAGGGCAAACCATCACCTACCATAACATTGCTACTTATATATATATAACTAGTAGTAGCAAGGTTATGGTAGGGTATACCTATCAATCAAATTCTAGCTTTCAGCAATTCAACACAATAGATAGAAATGATATCCCTTAATGATAAGTTACGGTTTCTGTGCTTTAAATCTTTTCATTTAAAAAAAATGCCAAAAATGTATTTCAAATGTAGAAGACACATTTACAAACCAAACAAAGTGCAATCAACTTTCTCTTTCCATGGCAAAAAACAGGCTCATTTCAGTGCAGTTAAACAATAGTCATGAAAGTGATTTAAAGAGTGATGAAACATACGGTATCTAAACCACTGAAATATCCTGTCTTCTAGAGGCTTTATAAAAAGAAACTAATATATTTCATGTCTGACGTAACTTAAGAAAATTAGATTGGAAAGCTTTCAGTGAAATGATCATCATCCATCACTGTGTCACATGTGTTGATGTGCCTGGCAACTTTGAGGTCTTTAAATAATTAAGGAAAATGTGCCAGACCAGAATAATGTGAGCATGGTTGGCAAGTTTGTCATTCGAGCTGCATGTACCACTCTGGCTAGTACCTATTTCTAGGTTTCCATAGTAGTAGCCTGTAAGTTAGAGCTTCACTTGAAGATTAGAGCATTGTACAGGTGGGGTTGCCATCACAATGCATCTGAATTTGCTGTAACTTCTTTATAAAGTACTTCTTTCTTTCAAAATATACTGTAGGGCTTTATTTACACAGTGTAGTGTGGTACACTGTCCCCCACATATTGGGCCTAATGTATTAAAGCTTTCCAAGGCTGGAGAAGATACACTTTCATCAGTGAACCTGGGTGATCCAGCAAACCTGGAATGGATTTCTTAAAAGTAATTTGCTTTCTATTAGCAAATGTTTTGAATCCTGGACCAGATTCATTCCAGGTTTGCTGGATCACCCAGTTTCACTGATGAAAATGTATTGTGTAATACACCAATACATCAGATATGTTTTCACTATATGTAATGTAGTGCAGTGTGTTGCTATAACAGTCTGCTGCACATATTTCTGTTAATTTTTGATGGGTACTTAATTTGGTCAGCGTCAAGACAGGCAACAATGCAGATGGCTGTGCATTACAGTATAATGCATGGCAAAGCACATTCCTATAGTGTGAGGGTATACAGTGTATCCCATTTTACAAACGTCAGCTAAAACACTGATACTTTAGTAACAGCAATTCAACAGCATAGGATAGTAACTGTATGCTATAATGTTATGCTCATTTTGAACTCTGGAAGTAGAAGAAAGTAGTGGTGCCATGGATCCCGTAAATGATTCTCGTCTGATACGTAGCCTCAGGGCATGTCTCGGATGAGAATATGACGTGTGCAGCGGGTGTCTGAGGTCATTCATGGATTTGTTCTGGCAGATACACAAATGACCGCAACGAAAGTGAAGGGAAGAGAGTGCAGCGGGGTGGCGATCACTCATTCCCCTCTTCCCTGTCTATAGAACAGAACGGCGCTGTATGTACAGTGCTCATTCATCTTTCAGTCTTTTGTCATTGGAAAGGATTGTGAAAGATCCTTTCCAATGAAAAAAATCTAACGTGTTACAATACTACAGTTGCTGATAAAGTCTTTTACCTAAAACTTTCAAATTACCCACCCACCAATGCCAAATCTCTTGCAAAGACATTAAAGCTGTTGCTAAGAAAAAAGGTCTGGTTGACCTTACCATGCCTCCGTATAGCTGGGCAGTTGAATATGCCCCTTCAATAAGCTAGAGTGTGTTCTTGCTAGATTTCTAAACCCAAACTATCCAAAAAGGCAGCAGTAAAGTGTTGGAAGCAGGGCAATTTAACTTTGGGAGTGGAGGGACTTGTCTTCCATTTTAAAGGAAGGTCTGCCCTAAAGCTTACCTGTCATCAGGAGTGATCATAATACCTTCTGCTTCTGCTTCTTCATAATACATTCTGCTTCTGGCTTTTTACTTTTTGCACACTCAGTGATTTTGAACTTAGGACATTTGCTGGAATTGATTTGTATCTTCCTTTAATGTTAAGATACAATAAACTGTATTGTGAACTATATACAAGACGTGTTAAAACTCAATCCCTATAATAATGGAATGCTATAGGAAAGAGTCCTAACTGATCTTCTTGATCCAGAGCAAAGATCTAAGAAATTACAGTGGACTTTCTCATATGATTGCTATAATCGCTGCCTATTTAAAATAGCCAATGACTGCATAATTTCTGCTTAATTCAGAAATATGCATTTGGCCATTGACAAGAAATTAAAGTTTAAAAATAATGTAAACTTGGCAGTTAATTTGTTAACTCACTACACTTTTGTCTTCACCTAGCTTTCTCTTTGCTCCATCTATGAAAGAAATGATTTTTTGCTCCAGGTTTAGTACTTTCAAGCTACAGACATAAAAAATGTACACCCCATACCCGTTGTTGCATTTTTCATGGATTAACATGGCACATAAAACTGACATGTTGTATTTTTACAATATAAACCGATAATTTTGATTTGTCATTTAGAAAAAATAAATGCACCCAGGTATTCTGGATTGGTTTCCAATATTTGAAACATTCCTAGGGAGTACAAAGAGGCAATCTGTTTTGTTTGAAACCTCAGGTACCTAGGGTCCAGTGTCCATTTTTCCATTGACGTGTGTGGTGGTATCATCACAGTATCAAAACAATCCCTTGGAAAAAAAGGCTGTGGATGCCTGAAAAATCCTTGAAAATATTTGAAATCCTTGAAAAATACTTGAAAATATTGATTCCACCTTAAGGAAAATAATTTACAAGTGGATTTCAAACAACTGCCAATTTGGTAAAGACTTGCCAAATTCAAATGACAGGAGCTACCCGTTTAATGCTAAAGGAAGTCTCCAGGAGCCATTTTAAACAATGTACTGTATACTTATAAATTGATGACAGTGTTGCCTGGCTAGTATACACTTTTGGCAAACCAGAGACTACATTTCAAGAGAAAAACCCATACCAACTGTAAAGCATGATGGGAAAAATGTTACAGTTTGGGCCTTATTTGCTGCTTCAGAGCTAACTTGCATTCAACTACGAATTCTGTATCATAAGAAAATGTGCTTAACGAGAATGTAAAGATGATGTTTAATCTTCTATTAGGTTGCCTTCCCCGGTTGCTCATTCCTCCTAAAGTTGCTACAAATATTTTGAAAAATAAAAATATTCTATTTCCAACACGTAACTTATTTTAGACCCATTGACATTAGTACTTTGTTTCTGTGTTTCTCCATGTGATGAAGGTTCACCACAGACAATGAGAGCATATACAACAGTGCTGTACATAGCTTCCTTAGAAAAACATCCCAGCACGTTGCCTCTTGCAGACCACTTTAAGTAATGCTAAAATGCTGAGCCTTCACCATTGAAAGGATTGAAATTCAGTGAATAAAAGTGGCTTACCAGAAATTGTTCAACTGAGGAGGAAAGGGCTAGATTAAAATCAATGTCTTTTAGCTGGGAAAACTGTGGGCTGTATCTAACGTTTTGCATTTTCTAATGTACAGTGTGAGAAGCTGAATTTGAGCAATGAAATGAGTAAGAAATTTCAGGACAGGAGTGGAATCTTTGCAACTGTGCAAGGCCAAGGATAAGGCTGGAATTCAGCTTGAACCAGAAATGGTTTCTTGATTATTGATTAAGCATAATACACAAAGGAATGGCTCAAAAAAAAAATGAGGATTTAATACCAGTTAAAGCTATAATTGTATATAAAACACCTTTATATGCGCTGCTTAGCCACAAAAAGTGTATTTATTTTCGTCCAGAGTTGCATTAATTTTCACCAAGATCTTAAAATGATGATGGGTGAGTCAGGCCATATTCCAAAGATTCTAAAAGGGTTAACTTACTTACTTCCAAGCAGGCAGGTCCTCTATTGGAGAAGGGACAGTCAATGTCTCTCCTGTAATAAAATAATCGTACATGCCTAATCGCAATTTTTATATACACCTGTCCTTGCTCCATCACAGGTGCCACCATTTTCACAGATTCTGTATCCTAAGCTATCTTTATTGACCAGGCCAGAATGATAAAACTCCTGCACATAATCACTGAATTTCATTCATTCACAGCATCCTATTTCTATTGTGTAACAAATAGGTAGCAAAATTTGCAACATTGCTTAGTTTATGTGTCTATAACTCTAAAGTGTATATTTATATACTGGCTATGGGCTAAATAGGTACTAAAATAAAGAAACACATACCAGGCAATATGACCAAAAGGGTTAATTGTTAGATTTTAGGTTTGCTTAAGGCGTGTTTGTAGAAAAGGTACCAGAATGAAGGGGGTAAGAACAAGCACAAAAAATGTGCTTGCACCTCAGCCTCACCTAAATCAGGGGTGTCAAACTCAAATATACCCAAATTAAAAACTTAAAGTCGTGGGCCAACCTTGAAATTTATTGAAGTTTTCCTTCTCATTAGATATAAACCCTTTTAATATGGAAACAAAGAGGTTTTGCTTCACATTCAATCAGGAACAAGTTTATAATAGAGAAAATGTCATAACATGTTTTTAATTTTATTAAAAAAAATTCCTATTCCTTCTCTATTTGTAGCCTTCTGAGTTAAATTTCAATGGTAACCTTTTTACAAAGGCTAACAATAATAATAACAATATTCTTCTATGAAAATCCAACCATACAAGTCCATGCCTTGGAGTAGCAAGGAAAAATACAGCTGAGGGGGGAGTGCTGGAAATGCCAATGCAGAGCTAAATCTTATGAGTGGACAACTGCTGGAACTCCCTCTTCATTGAAATAGCGCCGCTACTAAAATTCCCAGCATTATTTGCGTCTATAAAACAGTCCAATGCGGGCCCACGCATAGGCAGAGAGCCTGCTGGTCTATAGATGAGAGTGATGCCGAGAATTGTAGTAGCGGCGCTATTTCAATGCAGTGGGGGGCCAGCTGCATTTCATATTTAGGATTCCTTTGAGGGCAAAAAAATAAAAGGACGTTGGGGGCCAGATTTGGCTCCTGGGCCAGAGTTTGACACCCCTGCCCTGGATGTTACCTAAGCATTAGACTGTGTGGGTTGAGGATATGTAGTAAAAAGGGGGGGGGGGGGGGGCATTAGGCACTGGAAGTAGGGTGCTATGTCTAGGCGCTAAGAAAGATGAGGGATATCAATCTTAAGCACTGGGCCAGTCTTTTTCAAAAGTTTTAACACGGGGAAACCCCTTGAAATAACTTTAAGGTCTTTAGGGAACCCCTGCTATATTAACTATATCCACAGCTCACAGTACATTAGTGTGGTGGTCAGAATGGGAAGAATGTCACCGTTACAGGCAGCCAAAAAGATCATTGGGGTCAGTAAAACTGACCCGAGAGTCACAAAATGCTAATTGCCCAAGGAAATTGTTGGATCCGACTTATTTGAAATATCGCGTTATCGGGAGTTTACATGATATCATCGAGTTACCGCACAGTAACCCCAATTACTATTCCTAGAGAGCAGAAGCAACGCGCAGCTACCAGTCTCCGAAAGGTTGACCTCAAACGTTGTGTCTTCAACCCCGAATGGACTGACAAATTTTTCTTCGTCCAACAAAGCCCTGTGTTTATTGTACAGCGACACCAACAGCACTTTCAAGTGGTCGAATCTCCAGGGGCATTTCGATGCTAAGCACGCGCACACGTACAGAGACTACACCGCAAATGAGCGTAAGACTGAGGTCGCTTGCAGTCACGGTTAGAAAAAACCTTTCTTTGGACACCTTGTTTCTTCTGGCCCAGTGTGCCTTCTTGACCTCCTGAAATGGCCTAGTAGTCCAAAAAGTTTGCTGACCCCTGCTTTACAGGATAGGTGATTTGTCAGAACATCCATATAAACTTTTAGCTCCAGAAGAAGTATGAATATACGACAGTGAAAGCTGCTGACCTGCATACTTGTTTAGGGTCCATGCCTAAATGTTTTCAGCCATAACAATTCAGCATTTCAGTGGGGATCAGTACTGCCAGAGTCCTTTATTCTCACTTTAGTTTGCCTTTGAAACTTTAGGCTGCAATATCTTAGATAGACAGTAGATGTCGCCAGTGCTCCGACCTCCCCGCCATCCTACTTCGGCTCAGTCCTTGTAGAATCCACTCCCTCGCTGAACGGATTGGTGCTGATCTCTGTAGTATTTGGCCAGATCGGAGTCACAAGTCACCCCTCGCCACTCCTCTGTGATCTTCCACTTTGGGACACAAGCACATCTGGCTAATTAGCACAACTGGCCCCTTTGCCAACTCTACTGGGAGCTGATCTGGGCAGTGGCAAGTTGATCAAAGCCCTGATTGTAGGATTTCAGCCAGGATGGCAGAAAGGAGTCTTTTCAAAGCGCTGCTTGGAGGGTTTTTGCTAACTTTGGTGCTTTGCTATAACATTGATCTGGATCACCCTATTGTGTATCAGGGCCCCAATGGCTCATTTTTTGGATATTCTGTCCTGGAGCATTATCATGATGATACAAGATGGTAAGTTATTCTTTGTTACTGGATTTGTCTATCACAGCATGTGTTCACTTTCATCAATGTGATCAGATGAAATATTGCATGACACTTCCAATGCTTCTGTATACACATGACCTTGGGGATCATTAAAGTATTCTGCTATAAGTAATGTTTGCCATGTGGAGCTCCACAGTACCTTATAGCTTTGCTTATTTAATGGAAGTGATCTCATACATCCTGCATGGGTTCCTATGAATGCATTCATTCTGATAGATATTGGGGAGGGGGTGTACTGTATAGAGCAAAGAAGGCTGAGTACAATAAGAAGTTCATTTAGCATCTCTTATCTGATTTTCTTTCCTTCCAGACTCAGTCATTGCTCTGAAAAGCTGTGGGAGTTTTATGATGGTCCCTCTGTTTATTGGTTTATGGCTCCAACATGAAACTTTTTTATTTATTTAAAGGAGTGTGTTTTTTTTTTATTATCATAGGGTATGGGAAATTCTTTTCATCATAAAGGATGACTTTTACAAAGTTTACATAGTACTTTTAGCCCTACAATTTCTGAATGTCACAAACTTGTCAATGATTGCAAAAAAATGACTGTAAAGTATTTATTATTATTATTATTATTATTATTAATAATAATAATAATAATAATAATAAAAAACTGTTTTTGTAAAGCACCAACATATTACGCAGCTCTGTACATTAAATAGGGCATGAACGTGACACAAACAATGACACAAGAGGAGGAGAGCTACCTGCCCAAAAGAGCTTACAATCTAAACACGTATCATGTTTGGATAGCGAGGGCCTGAATTCCCTTATACCAAAAAGAAATATAAATCACGGACAAGTGAGTAGTCTGGATCCCACCAACTCCTGTTTAGCTGGAGACTGGTTCAGATATCACCTTCTGTAGTTGACATTTTACTTTGCCAAAGTTCACAACTTTTTTTTTTAAACTGGGAACTAAATGAACACATGGATGCTGTATGGAAGTTAATAAAGAAAATCAGCCCGTTCCATTTTAGTGCACGGGTTGGGACACAGAAGTTATCCTGGTAAGGTCTATACAGAATGATAGGGGAACAGGTATTTCCTGGACAGGTCAGCATTGGCACCCTTCCTACGTTCTCACTACACACCGTAGGGGTCAGGGTAAAGTTATTAGAAGGTTTTAGGGCTGGGGTAAGTTTTAGGGCTTGGAAAAATGATGGGGTTGATTGTTTGCATATGCAGAAAACCAACCTTTTTTGGCATTGAAACCTTTATTCTTAATATTACAAGTGACAGAAAGGAAAAAAAAATACCATACCAGAAAAATGTAATTAAGGGGTCTATTTATCAAGGTTTTCACCCAAGATTCACACAACATTCAAATTGATATGAATTTCTGTTAAAAGCACACAGGTTGCCAATACATATAAGTACAAGTAAACCTAAACTGCTCTCCCCGTATGTGCAGAACAATTGACCCGTAGTTGACTGGATGAATATCAGGCAATTAGTAGATTTAGAGGCCATGTAAGGGCATTTACAAGTTCTGATGGGGTTACATGCCTTTTCTCACACTTCCATTCTCAGGCTGCAGCAGGTGGCAATCCAGGAACAGCGTAGTGCAGGGCAGGTGCATAATCCAGTGATGGGAGCACCAGCCATTGCTGATGAACAAACCAATGATTTAGTCTATTGGTTGTAAATGGTGAAGTGGTGGGATTCTTGGTTATTTGAAATCTGCAAAGTTGTTCTACTTTATAAATCATTCCCACAGTCAGGGTAAATAAAGACACTTGTCCATTGAGCTGAAAAAAAACAGAAATGTTAAAGTCACAGATTTATAAGTTTACAAATCTGCAATTGATCTCCCCACAGAACCATAGTGTCACCTTGGTAGATTTGGGAATTATAGTAGAGTATTTGTGTATGAGAACTGAAAGCTTGCACATGGTTGTCTAGTAGTAGTTAGTCACCATCAGCTGGACTTGTTTTTGTTATGTTTTACAGCCTTCCAATCTGCTTCATTTTTTCCAATGTGTGCGAATATCATTGATGTTGAAATGGGCCAATCATACTTTGCAGCTACAGAGTTTAATTGGCTTAATTTCAGGTCCGTGCTTTTTGCATAGAAAAGTTAACTCTCATGTCATTGCTAATGTTTATACAAGAATCAAACTGTGGGTTGCATTTTCAGTTTGTCATCTCGTTCCCATCATTGCAGTTGAATTGCTATCCATCCTTTCATTCATCACAAGATTTAGGCATACCATAACTGCTTGTTTTGGAAATATTTTTCGCACAGCAAAGTGGACAAATCTGATTGTAATGTGAAAAGTATGACTGTGTAAACTAAACTAGCTGAGCTTGCCCAGGCCAAGTTGTATTTTATAAGGCTGGTCCCCAATATTAGTATTACCTAAACATTCATTACATTGTAAACAATGTGTCAGCTTTACACATAACTACCTTTAGATATTGATAAGTAAATCCAGCACAGACTTAAACAAAAGTACTGCCTGTCATAACATACAGAAAATATGTCTTGCCATGTCCTATTACTCATATGGTTATACTATCCTAAGTAATGCCATCTGGGTAAAAATCACAATTATCCCTTACTTTACAGTACAATAGCACTAGATGCAGCCATATTGCATGGTAAGCTTATACTCTGTTCAGAGAGACAGCTGTACATATGGGAAAAAAAACATTCTGTTCATGATGTCATGCTATCTGTCACTGGCAGTCTTCCTGGTTTGTTTGCACTGCAATTAGAAGCTTATCAATACATCAAAGAATCATTCTCTGGACAGCAAGGATTAATGTTAAGCACACTCATAGTTTGTGAGATGATGAAGCTTTACATGTTTAGGTACATTTTTTTAAACAAGATTCTGTTCTTTTAAGTAATAATTATGTGGAAAATCTTTAGGGAAAAATTGAACTTTATTTTAACTTTTGATTTCTTTTTAAAGTTCCACGTTGAAAAGAATAAAAAGCTGATAGAAGGAGAGGAAGGAGTGAGAGAGAAATAAGCTTATTACTGTTCTGATTTCACTTTCCAGCCACAGGCAGGGGTGGGTGTAGGACAGTGGGGGCTTAGGAGAAGTGTAGAATGATGTTGGCCATCAGACTGAAGGCATTCTATTAGTGGTGAAATATCTGGAATAAAAGTCAGAGATGCATCAACAGCTGCTTATTAATTTGCCTTTTTATCTTATTTTTTGCTGAAATTCTGCTTTAAAGGTATGATTTTCTAAATCTCATGTCAGGTAAATATAAAATACCGAGTATAAATAATATTTATAAACAAATCTAGCCATCAGGTGGAGTTCTATACTTCTTTCCTACCTCTTTCATAAAATAATAAAAAAAAACTACTGTTTACAGAGAACAATAGTTCGATTACGCTTACAGCTGAATTACTCAAAGGACAAACTAATCACACTGCCTTTGGCTTTCTGCTCGCTATGTCCTACAGAGCTACAATCATAGAATGGGAATCTGTAAGGAAAATGATTCTGTTGTGCATACCAATCAGAAAACCTATATTGCTTTGTAGTGGCAAGGTAATGGCTGCACCTTTATTATAATACTTTGGCAGCCATGGATGTATGCTATGGGTAAAGACAATCTATTGGCTAAAACAAACTTCTGGTATCTCAGACCTTCAGTAAATCAGCAGCACTAGTCATTTAGGATGCCAATCGTGGACATTGTGTCATTTTGTATCATTGGCTGGAGTCAGAAACCATTGGCTGGAACTGGAAATATTAGGGATCTAATACATCTGTGAAGAATCTGTCATCTTTAAGGCATTGTCATATAACCTGTATGTCGGTAATATATGAACACCAGTACAGAAAAGAAGTTAAATGTGGGTTTATTTCGAAAATAAAGGTTTTATAAATATCTAATCTAATAAATATATAAATAAAAAATGTAATATTCAAATATATTATAACAAAGTTTTAAAAATATATAAACCTAACCCAAAACTAATTGGTTGGTGTAGATGGATGTGAAGGCCATACAAAAAGTCATTATCACTCATGTCTAGAGTAGAATAAACATCATATCTGCCTTGACGCCACTGTAGGATAAATATATAGTGATGTCTTTTCAACTGTGAGTATATTAACCCCCTTCAGTTAAATAATAAAGAGCTGTATGTCATTCTGGACAACTGGTGACACTTAAGATGCATCCATTGAAATGTTATTTGCAGCACAGTCGCTCCAGTGTTCTCAGTTGTTCATATTTTCAAGATTGTTTAACAGGTCTTTGCTTCACTGAGCTATTTCTATGTTCATATGTTGGATAGGCTGCCTTTGCTAGAGAAGGGCTTTACTTTTCGTCGTTTTTATAAAGTCAAACAAAAAAGAAGAAAGAAAAATGAATGCAGGTTTACAATGATATTGTGCAATAAGATTATTTTTCTACACTTATTGGCCAGCTGTTCATGATTAGTGAGAATATTATCAAGTAGTAAGGGATTGCCTTGTGTATTTTTGGCCTTTATCTTCAGGGTTGATCAGCTACTACTGTTGCTTTGTCTGTTTTATACTTTTTATTTTTTTATTTTAGTTCACCAAGTTATTTAAACGGTACCAACCAGTATGCCTGAATTCAGAACGATAAAATAAGCCTGCTTTGTAAATATGGCCTGTGAGCCATTTTCTGCCTTTCCAGGAGTGCCCCAATTATCAGTATGGAGTACATCAATTTCCCAGCAAATTCTGTCTGGATGTTTTATATTTCCTGTATACCACTGTTTATATAACATAATTTATTTAGGCCAGTGGTGGTGGAAATGACAGTGATGTCCACAGGTTCATGATGGTGGGTATTGCACTTTTCCAACTATGCATAAAGTGTTCTTGCATTGAGAATATTCCCTGCATCTCACCAAACATGTAACAAGAGAAAGATGCGGGACCAGGCATACGTTTGCTTGTGACATTGGTTTAATTTTTAAGAGAATTTCATGCATTTACACTAAAATATATGTAATAAAAAACCCACGATCTTCTAAGCAAATCGGATGCAGTGAACTGCTTCTTTCTTGCAGATATTTTGTTGCAGAGGCCAGGGTTACAGGTGGTTAGCCAAGAAAGACTTTCCATCCAATCCCTCCCTACTGTTTCCACAAGACATGTTAGCTCCTATCGCAGTCCATTTATCATAGGAACAGATATGGAAGTTTTGATGATACCAGTTTATGCTTTGCAGGGTAATCTTTCATTAAACTGTTTTGCAGCCTGGTCTTGTAGATACTCAAACTGAATCCAGGGTCCAAAGAAAGTTGATTGCCCGCAAATATTGTTTTCCAGCATGCATAAGAATCCTATGGAGTGAGAAACCACAGCCCTATATACTGAGTAAAACTTTTTTTTTCTGCAGATTCTCCTGCAAGGTGGCTGATTTTAATGTTTGCTTCTCCTGCACATGCCCTCCTTGTAAGAGACATGTTCAACTTTTTGATCTCTGCCTGTGAAAGAATTACCAACAATACTAAAGAAACTCATCTTTACTATGCTCTATATAAAATGAGACTCTGTAATTAGACAACAATTCTGCAGTTCCTAGTTGCTCATGACTCGAAAACCTTGCTTTTAAAGTCAAGATCCAGACTCTTCTTTTAGGCATCACTTTTGGGTAGTATTGGAACGTGCTGTACCCTTCAGCCTTCTCAAATTCTTATTGGCTTATCATTTTGATGGGATGTCTCATTAACCAGTGAGTGGAAAAAGCAGAAAGGGGGACCATGAAAGAGCTGCTCCTGATTACAACTGGAGCCCTCTGTGTTAGGGTCTCACAAAGATCCTATCACCAACTTAAAAAAATGCATGTAAAAGCACAAACAATACGTTTTTTTTCTTTTCATGAATTGTTTTGACACCCTTGTTATGTGTCTTTAAACTTGCTAAAAAACATGACCAGTCATTTCCCTGGCGCAGCTTCCTCCCTGCTTGTCTGCCTGGAGTTCTGCTTTAACAGTATTGACAGGTGCTCTTGTAATTATTAAGGAAAAAACACAGTGCTGCTACACGTTGGACAGTAAAATACAGTTAAAAGGGCATTTCTCTGTAATCTCACTACAAGCTGTCTCAGAGCTTTTACAAGATAGTATTAAAAAAATAAGACTTTAGTAAAATGTAATGAAGTCGAGCCTTTATTTGATATTATGATAAGCAGTACTGAGTCTGTTTAGTCTGTTACATTTAATCCGAGACTCCATATAGTGCTGCAGAATGCAATCCATATGTATGACTGTATAATAGGGTCACTTGTGTAAGCAGCAATTCCCAGACTATTATGTGCACACCCACCAGATGTTTAGAGGTTGGAACTTATATTTAAAGATACTTTCAGGATGGAACCCCTAATAAAGGTTAAAGCCTTCCTGCTTAGTGGGGGTGTTCCAACAATCCATGTTTCAGTTGCCCGTTATTATTTTTCATTTACAAATACATTTTGACATTCACATATAATATATTATTCTATTGCCTTTCTAAAAATGTTTCTTTTGAAAATCATCAAAACAGCATCATTTTGTCATGTCTGGTTTTTAAGGCAGAAATAAATTTAGAGATTTAAAAATTGATATGTAGTTTTTGTTTATTATAGAAGGGACAGGCTATGTCTCTTCTGCAATAAAATTAACTTACCTGCCTGTTTTATCAAAACTCACCATTCCTTGCATGTGTCCAGCATCTTTACTCACTCCTTTTCCAAGTCCAGGATTTTCAGCCATCTGAAATAGCCAGACAGGAATGATTTAATTTGTGTGCATACTCATAGGTGTTTATTCATTCCCTGGCTTGGGTCATACCTTGAGCTGCACATACTCAGAGTACATTAAAGAAAGCATTGCAAGTTACCTGGAAAATTTGTTTTTTTACTGAAGCAACATGGCCTGTCAATTTGGCCTAACTATTTTTTAGTATTGACATTTAGTTCTTCATTCAAGTGGTACATCAGCCATAATATTTTTTTTTCTTCATGTCATGCAGAAAGGTTAGTACCATCAGTTTTTTAGTGCCATTTTTTTACTACTTCCCCTTGGAAAGATTTCTGTAGATTAGGAAACAAAGCAGGAAATTAGAGGAGATATTACAATTGAAGAGGAGGGGAAGTCCCAACTTTCACGTAGATCATCACATCACAATTGTACTCATTGGTTATGTCAAACAATAGTGGTAGTTATGTCAGCTGACAGCTTTTATTGGACAGGAAGTAAAGAGCAGCCCTCCCACAGAAACACAGGCAGTAATTCAAACAAGGCTCTCACCTTCCTTCCTTCCAAATAAAATAGTTTTGTTTTGGGCTGAATTTCATTTAACAAAATGTAATGCTTAAAACTGAACTCCAGACTTGGTAACTTTAATCAGGCTGTATAAAATTAGGGCACCTAAAAGGCAAACAGATACTTATACTCCCAAATTTATCGGTGGTTAGTTCTGGAATACTCATGAACTTCAGACTTCAATCTGTCACAGACATAGTTCAGGATTTGTTAGAAGCAGGCTCGTTAAGGTGGTGTCTGCTCTGTATAATAGAGTCTAAGGAGTTGCAAGGGTTAATTTTGCTATGGACTACTTCCAGGGCACTGGTGCAGTGACATACTTCTTGAAGTCAAGCAAATCTTTGTGTTTACGAGGGGGTGCTGAGAAGTTCCTGGCTTTGCCCCCTTCCAGATGAAATAGAAAAATGAGTGTGGGGGCATATGACAGCCTAATATCTTAGTATGTAACTGTGCAAATATCAGGTCTTTGCAATTCTTAAAACCATTTTTTCTTTTAGTGAGAAACTGTGATGGCACAGGCACAAGCAAGTTTCACGACGCTGGAGTTACGGGCCGTTATGAAGTTTTTGTTTCTCCAGGGAGTCAGCAAAGGACATTCACACTGAGATGTCACAAACACTGGGGGAGAAATGTCCTTCCTACAGCACTGTCAAAACCTGGATATTCCATTTCATTTCACCGTTGAAGATGAGCCCCTCAGTGGGCGCCCCCCAACCTCAACTGACCTGGCAACCTGCTATGCTGTCCATGAGCTGATTATTGAGGACAGACGAATATCCGCTAAAAAGATAGCACAGATACTTGACATCTTATGGGAACATGTTGAGTTTGTTATCACCACTATCCTAGACATGCTCAAGCTTTCAAGGAAGTGGGTGCCAAAATGTTTGAACAGTGATCAGAAGAAGGAACGAGTTGAAGCATCCAAAGCCGTTTTGGACTATTTTGAAGCTGCACAGGACTTTTTGGCTAGGTTAGTGACTAGGGATGAAACCTGGCTCCACATCTTTAATCCTGAAACCAAGGAACAGTCAAAGGAATGGCGCCACAGTGGGTCCCCGCAGCGGAAGAAGTAAAAAAGCCATGGCTTCCGTTTTCTGGGACAAAGAGGGTATTCTGTTGGTGGACTACCTACCTCAGGTCTCTAGTATCACCAGACAGTATTATGCTAACTTCCTTGACCAGCTGAAGGAGGCAATTAAGAAGAACTGGCGTAGAAAGTTGACCAAAGGGATTGTTTTTTTCCAGGACAATGCACCTGCGCACAAAGGCGACGTTTTGAGAACGTCAAAGATACTACTGAGAGCTGGTTTTTGACCCAACCAAAGGACTTTTATTTGAATGGTCTAGAAATGCTGCAACTACGCTGCATTACGTGCATCATTCTCAGGGGGGAATATGATGAATAAATGTGTTATTTCATAACTCTGGCTCTCTTCTTTCTGGGCAAAGCCAGGAACTTCTCAGCATCCCCTCGTAATGTACATACCAGTCAGGAGAGCAATCTAGTAATGGCACTGACTCCCTAGGTAAAACACAGAAGCTCCAATGACCATTCAAAGGAAAGGGAACCTGGCCTAAAACACCAGACGGCCTGGCTTTAAAACATAGGAGCATGGGTGAATCTGGGTAATACAGCAAACTTTGAATGGATGGAGTCCAGGAATAAAAAATTGCATACTAATAGTAAGTGATTTTTAAGAAATCTTTTCCAAATTTGCTGGATCGCCCAGGTTCTCCATTACAAATCTATCTTTTCCACTCTTGGAAGAGTGTTAATAAATCAGGTATAATATTGCACAGTTATTCAGACTCTGATCATACTGCACACTGTGAGCTTCTGGATTGTTTCTAAAATACAATAAAAGCATAAATGGTTATGAGTATTTAAAAAAGAAAAACATTGTAGTTTGTTGGACTTCTTTCTCCATAAAAAGCCATGTACATATGGGCATGAATTTTTAGGAGCCATGTGTAAAACAAGTTTTTAACACTCTCAATTTAAAATGGCTGTTAGCAGGCTTTTAATAGACTACCATTACTTGCATTAAGTGCTCATTTACACTCATGCATGGCTGTAATGCATGGAAATGCACCATGCATGTATTTGTGTATTTCAGTGCCATTCGTTTTCAACTAGAAAAAAAAGTAATTCTCATCACACAGTAAGGCAATGCATGTTGTGATATACTGCATTGTCACTCCACTTAATAAATTGTCTCCCTTAGTAAATCGGCAGCTTATGGGCAAAAAGACATAGGGTAACCAATGGACTGGTTATGCGTGAAAAGGATCACTTTTTAAACTGGGGTTTAGGGTTGCTTTGAAACCATTAACAAACTACTTTAGGCTTATTGAAAGCTTTATAAAAACTTGCTGTGCACCCTGATGTTACACTCACCAAAGGCTGTGTATTGTGTAAGGTTTTATAAGACACTGGATTTTACAATCTAACAATAAGTTCAATTTATAATATATACATAATTACCTCTTTATTTTAGCAGACGTTAAGTTGGACTCTTTTTTCCTCCTGGCTTTAGAGGAATTTACCTGATAAAAATCTGGACGAAAATCTCAAATTGCAGTTTATATAACCCCCGCAATATATTCCTGTCCTCTCCATAGTAAGAATATTTCTGTCCAGTGGGGAGGGCAGCAGCACATGGAAGGGGGGTGAATTGCCAACAGCTATAAATTCTAATACGGAAGCCTCAGTGTGGACAGAAATCAACACTAAGTCATATCACTTATGTAGTAGATAACTATCAATTGCTCAGCTGGAAGCCTTGTAACTCAAGCTCTCTCTGTTATAGACACATGTTTCCAGGCTCACTGCCAGATGAAGACTTGTTTTCCTTTAATACTTTTTCATTCAAATGTATATTATTATTTCTTACCTCCATGGCTACATTTTTTCTTTAGTGTTGTGAATTCACTCATTATAGACTTTCATAGTATTATAGACTTTATGTTGTATTTCAATCACATTTTCTATACAGATAACATTAACAATTTTATTTTTAAATACTGCTAGTTTCAAAAATCTGCTCTTTTACATTTAGGTCTTAATTTAAAGAAGCCATAATTGCCCCAAACGGAGACACTGCCTAATCTAAAATAGTCGACTGTTAAAGGCAATAAAGAGTTTGTTTTATCCAATGCAAAAAAGAGACTGTCCTGATCTAAGACATAGGAATGACTGTCAAATCCAGTGTTTCTCAACCAGGATTTCTCGAGAGGTTGTTAGGGGGTTCCTTGAGCAAAGGGCTATTTGTTCTCTCAGTTCAGTTTTACTGACACCCATGATCTTTTTGGATATCTATAAGGGTGGAATTCTTCCCACTGGGCAGCAATGCAAGAGGCATTTTTTCTACTGACCACTACACTGATGTTTTGTGATCTGTGGGTAAAAAAATTTGTAAAAAGTTTCTCTGAAGATCTGAAAGTTATTTTAACAATGTTTTCCAAATGATTAAAAGGTCAAGAAAGACTGGTTAAATCTAAGGCTGCGTACACACGTAGGACTTTTGTTGTTGGAAAAGTTCTTTCACGATCCTTTCCAACAAGAAAAGACTGAAAGATGCTTTAACGAGCACTGCACATACAGAGCTGTTTTAATCTGGAGATGAGAGAACGAACGAATGGCAGCCTGCTGCGCTCTCTCCCCTTAACTTGTATTGAAGTTGTTCATCGTTCATGGATCAACTAGGACCAATCCATAAAGACGGATCCATGAACAGCATCAGACTATACACACATCAGATTCTCATCTGATACTAGCCCTGAAAGGATATTCGGACGAGAATCATCTGACGTGTGTACATACCCTAAAGCAATGTAGAGACTATGGTAATCTAAGGCAATAGGGGACTGTGAAAAATCGGGCAATACAGAGGCTGTCAAATACGAAGCAAACCTGTCTAACCTAAGGCAATGCTCTCTATCTCCATCTTACACATGTATAGCAATTACCTCCTTCTATACAACATGTATAGCAAATTTTGATTCTTCCATTTCCCTGTTAAGACCCCTATTTTCACCTTTTGATTGACAACATTCTCGGTTTGCTCATTTATTGCACTTCAAACGTTGTTAGCCCTCCTCTTCTTCCATAGCTCATGAGTCATGAGTCTGCCAGCACTGATACCCCTGTGTATTGGTGCTAAACAGGACAGACATTGGGATGAGTTAAAGGCAGATATTTATTAATAGATGGAGAAATGGTACTTACTTTGAATAAAAGGTATATAACATTCTAAGGAGTTTGAATAGTCTCTAAATTTACAATCAGCCAAACCAAAGAAAATTGGTGGGATGTCCAAATTTCTGTCACTGAAAATAACCTTTTGTGGTTGTTTCCAATGATAGCAGAATGAAGGCACATAGATTGTACAGACTGAGCAAGGGGCACTCTGTTGCAATTTCCTCCATAGGAAATTATAACCATCATCCCAGGACAGTTGTTTAGATGCTCTACATGTTAGACTCTACTCTGTTAGATTTTAATCTGAGATGTCCTTGATAGCTTGTTTAGAGTGACAATTATCAAGTGTTGTGTATGTAGTGTGCTATGCAGGAGCAGTGGGTACAGTAATGTGGATTGCAGAAATGTATTAATTCCACCAGCAATTTCATTGCAATACTGCTACCATACCCTCTACTTGGGCAGAATACTTTTACACCAGGACTTGCAGTCATGTGACTACTGTAAAGGTTATACAGTGAACTATCATATGATGTTAATGGTATTAAGGTGCTGAGATAGATGAGCCTTTTCCTATTAGGAAGGCAAACAAATGGAGGAGTGTACAGCGGGATGCATTCCACTTGTCTTCCCCCCTCCCCTCTTTAAGAACTGTGTTTACAGTGCTCATACTCTCTAATGTTGGTGGAATCAATCACAAAATATAGTTTCCTTGTACATAAATTTGTAATATGTCCATAGTTCATAACCCTACTTTTTTCTCTTCAATTACATTTCAGTTTATAATAATAGTTCCCTGCGGTTTGCTAACACACAATATGTTGTTTGTATGGTTTTAATCTTATATTATGTCTTTAAAAAACACAAAAGTAGAAACAGTGAGGTAAATATCCGTGCACCCACGGCTGACAATTCCTTCATAGTGTACTAGTTTTCTGGTTGTCATTCTAACTGTCTGACTTGAAGCAAATATGGCGATATAAAGTTTTGGTTTTTCTCACACTTTCCTGATCCTCATCAAATCAATAAATATGGACCAATGTAACCGACAAGCTAACCAATATTTTCAGGGCACAGAAATATGAAGGTATAGGTTCTTTGGTCTTATTATTCGGCTAGGCCAGAGAGACGTAATGCCCACACATGGCAAGGGTGGTCACATTTTTTTGGCATATCCAAATGCCACCTATTGTGTAAAGACAGCTTTGGGGCCTTTGTCTATGAGCATTGTGCTAATGCATCACTAGCATTTAATCAGTGATCTATCTATCAGCTTCCCTTTTCTACTGCTGCTGCCATTCATAAAGCTGATAATGAAAATGATGCTTGAATGTTTGTGCCTACAGCACCAGAAAAAAAGAACTTTTACGAAGAATGATATTGTAAATAAAAAGAATGTGAGTTCTTTTTGGGGTCACTACTATGTACATATGGTGCAATTTGTGTTGTGTCATTGGTCTTCTGTCGCTAATAAACATTTTGAAGTAAAAAATATTTGTATATAAAAGAATATACTGGTATTCCACTATCTCTGAACACTACAAACCCCCCTTTCTATCTTATGTAGATGAGGAGAGGAATTGGTGTTCTTCAGTCTTATTGTAGGTTGACAATGATTCTCTATAGATACAGTACAGTGGGTAAGTTGTCACTCTAGGGCAGTCTTTCTCTGCCTTTTTAGCATGGGGGAAACTTGGAAATAACTTTCAGGGTTTATGGAACCCTAGCTATAATTACTATATTCACAGCTTAGTACATTAGTGTGGTGGTCAGAAGGAAGAATGCCTCTTACATTGTAGGCCAGTGGGAAGAATATCACCCTTACAGATAGCCAAAAAGACCATTGATGTCAGTTAAAATGTGAAAATAAATAAGAAAAAAACAAAATCAAATGGAGCCAGCACATTTAAAGACTGATAGGCTTCAATATGTTAACTTTATTTACCTTGCATTAAAAATGTACTTGTTTTTGTTGAACATTGTGACATTAGAGGGCCCCAGTTGATAGATGTGTCCTGTGTATTATCATGTACTTTCAGATAAACAAATCTCAGGATATCTCATCTTTTCTGTTAAGAGCACATTTGATAACATAATTATACTGTCTATTCATGTTTATCAGTGGCAGCAGGATAAAGACTTTACATTAATTACAACATGTCAGACATCCACAGCTCCCAAAATATCCAGATAACATCCCATGCTTGTGTTTTAATAAGAGCAATATTGGATTTATCACTCACACCATCTGTAGCACTCATCACCTCTTTTTGAACCTCCGGCAGTGCATATGTAGCTGTTTTTACTTAGAAGACTTTTTAATGTCCCAAAACTCCATTTCAAGTGTGTGCCTAAAATAGATTTTGGGTGGGATATTAGTGGAAATAGCTCAGCTTAGAGTGCAAATAGGATTGGAAAATGCAGCTTGCTCTTGTATGAGACAAAACCTGTGATAAAATGCCATTGGGGATTTTATACAAAAAATACTTACGTATATAAAGAAAAAACTGATGAAAGATAAGTGATCTAGAGCACCCAAGCTTCAACCCTCTGACCACAATTTCAAAGTTATATGCAACCTCAATATTTTTTTTTTCTGCGGCTAACACAGCCAACCCTTACATCCCACCAAAAACCCAACCCAGATAACTAGACTTTTGCAACTTACCCCTCCCCAGATATTTAACCATCAGGAACAGTAAATACCCCCTACATCTAAAGAAGTGCTTAGCACAAATTTTTGCAATATTACGGCAAAACAGTGGATGTTGGGATATGGCCTATAGGCCAACACAACCCATGACACTTTATCCTATGACACAACCCATGACACTTTATCCTATGACTATACCAGACCCAGGTTTGTCTGAGATTTGATTAAAGAACATGATAAGAAAGAGTATGATGTAGAAAACATTAAAAATGTTTGCTGCCCAGTGCATACTCTGGTGGCTGTAATTGCCAGGACTGCAGTCAGTTTGGTTGCAAGATCCCATGAGGTGGAAGAGTATACTCTTTGTCCATTGTATCTTATTGACAGTCTTTCAAGCAGATGAAAGCCTTTTTTTGTTTTACAGATAGCAAACCAATTATCATGCTATTTGTTCCTCAAAATGAATTAAAATTGAAAAAAAAAAATCAATTTCCTACAACAACTCACGTCCACATACTCATGTAGACAACACAATATACAATGAAAAGCTCAATGTATACCACTGAATCAACACATATACCGATATGCATTTTGGAGGAGATACATTATTGTCCGTTAATTCTAATGTAGGAGATTTTTAATCCAGCAGGTAGGTACCGCGGTAGGGAGAGTCCCATGGAAGTGTTCTCACCAAGATTTTTCCTAGAAAGCTTGCTTGTCTAAAATGATCTGAGAACAGAGAGAAAAATAATGACAATGTCTAGGAAAAAAATAAAGAATTCTAAAGGGAAATCTTTTCAGCTGGCTTTAAGAAATCAAAAGGGACAGTGGGCTGGTTTGTTTGGTTTAAAGCTCTCCAAGACTGGAGAAGATAGACTATTCAGGGTGAACCATTTCAGGTTTGCTGGATCCCCCAGGCTTGCTTATGATAATCTCCAGTCTTGGTGAGCTTTAATAAATCATGCCCAGTGTGTTCACATTAGCAGCAGAGATCATTTTTCTGTTATTCTACTGTGGACTTTGGCTGCCATATTTTAGGTGTCTCCTATGCAATCAAAGGGGGATGAGCAGACAGGAGTGTAGCAACAGACTAAAATACATGTAAAGCCAATCTATTTTGTGAGTTCCCTGCCTGTTGAGAAAAGGAACTAATTTGCTTTAACGCCCCCGATCCTCAGGAATATATTTTCACCTGTAAATTTCCAATTACCAATAGCTATTTCTGGAGTCACCAAGCGCTCTGTCACATGCAGGCAGTATATAATCCAGTTCAAGCTTTGATTTATGGTACATACATTGTCCATGGCTACTTCTTTTCATAGCAGCCAAATAACAATTACGGTACAAATACAAGGAGTTAAAGGTATCAATAGGTATCAATAACCTTACAAAAAGAAAACAATATTATACTATAAACTGCAATAAAAAAAATCTGTTTAATTCATAATGGCGTCTAAAGAGCTATATCAATGAAAAACTTCAATGTACAAATGTGACATGCAATACGTTACTATACATTTAGCATGATACATTACTAGTACACCTCAAAAGCTCAACGTGTATATGACCGCTTCTCCAGGAGCATCATATATGAGGACAATCATCCATTTGATAGTCACATGAAGCGAAGTACTAAAAACGTATCTGTCCTAACAACTGGTCAACAGAGGTCAGGGGATAGAAAGCCAACTTGGGTCTATAGTTACCTTGGAAAGATATTTAAGAAAAAAAACATCAAAAGAGTACCATCCTGGCTGCCTATCAAGGTAACTAACTGTGCTGTTGACTGACAATTGTTTCAGCATTTATGGTGGTGGTGTGGAAAGCTGTAGCTGATGATAAAAAAGGATCAAAATGAATGAAATGCAGAGAAGTGCACACCCACATCTCTACTAAATAAACTTGTTTAAAAAAATGCAGCTGTCTACAAAAAAAAAAACAAAAAAAACAAGAAGTACAGTGCAGTGGTGGTCTTTGTCTCTTATGAAATTGTGGGATAATTATGAATTAGTAGGGAAGGTGTGGAAGGCCTATGATCAATGAGCTGTTCAGCTTTTAATACATAACAGTGATTACACTGGGGGACACATTTTTTGTTGAGTTTGATCTTACACTTGTTTTTTTACTAATTTTTGGGTGGTGAATCCAGAAATGACCCCAGTTTTTTGCCATCACATCTAGTTTTTTCGATACAGGGTAGCCTCCATTTTTGTCAAAAAAAGATTTTACATACAATTAACAAATAATGAAATAATAAGTTAAATGTACTGTTTATTTAAATTTCTTTTGTTCATACAAAGGATTTATTGTTACTCTATGATATTTTCTATTACAGTAAAACATTTGAAAATTAATCGGGTAATCGGTTAAGGTAAACATTTACACTTATAGCTTTTCTTGGAGTGTTCAGTGTCAGGATAATCCCGTCGGATTCTCCAATAATAGTCAGCCATCATATGTACATCCCATATAGCCCTATACCATCATCTACCTGATGACCTTCAAATCTTGGTGGAATCGTTCACCTTGCTCATCACTGAATGCACCAAGGTTTTCCGGGAAGTTAGAAAGACAATTTCTGTGTAATTTTTTACTTGTGTGTTTCAAAGAAAGTCATTGACAATGGCTTTGAATGATAACCAAGCATTCTTTTCGACTTCTGACATTGTCCTGATGAAATGTTCATCTATGGTGAGCTGCTGAATTTGTGGACCATCAAACACACTGGCCTTGATTTTTTAAAAGACAGGCTAGGAAATGCCAGAATGAAGTACTTAAAACAGTTTCCTTCAGTTGGTAAAGCTTTAACAAACTGCTTCATCAGACCCAGTTTCATGTTCAGAGGCAGGAATTTAATATTCTTTCTATCAACAAGTGGCTCATGCAAAATGTTTGGATCACCTGGTTTTAGGGCAGAACTTCGAATCCAATTCCTTTTCACCCAATACCTTTCACGAGCTCTGCTGTCTCACATGCACAGATAACAGGGATACTTGGTGTATCCGCGTTGCTGACCAAGAAGGAAGCATACCATTTTTAAGGTCAGATACACAGAGACACAGATGACCCAATTGTGTTGGTAATATTGCAACAACTCAATGACTCTCTTTATGCCTGTAAATCATTCACAAAGAGAAACTGAATGACCAATTGGGACTGACTCAAATATATTGCCATTGTGAAAGAGGACACACTTTAACCTCCGCTTTGAGCTATCGATGAATAGTCGGCATTCAGTTGAGTTATAGATTGGAATTCCCAATTCTGCTATTAAACCAGGTATGTTATGCCAATACACAAAGCCACTGTCAGTTCCAATAGCTTTGTTCCTTTTTTAAGTAAGTTTTTCTCACGCAGTTTTGATGCTAGGTGTTCTGAAGCCTTCTTCGATAGTCCTAAATCACGTGCCAAATACTCAACTCATGCTGATAAAATCCCTTACGAACAGAGTCCTCTTCAATTTCAAACTCTTCATCATTGTTGTCACCTAGTTCATCACCATAATCATGTTCTTCAAGAGAGGGTAGTGTAACAAAAAACAGCACTGGAATTTCATCTGAATGAGCCACTAGGCGTATAGCTGATGGTAGACTAGGATACTCTATGCTACATTTATTTTTCTTGTTATATTCTGAAGTTTTCACTATACAAAAGTAACATTCACTGAAATGATCACCCTGCTCTCGCCAAACTATTGGTATACCAAATACCAAATCGTATCACATGTTCCCTTTTTCCACATCCGTAAACCCCCAACACACTGTTTGCACACCTTATGAGAGGCCCAAGACTTAACTTGATCACCAAGTTTAACTTTGAAATATGCCAAATAGGCTTGCTCTACAAATGTGCTGATGTTCGCCCTTTGACTGGGAATGGTGAAACTGCCACAGATACAACAAAATTAATCAGGGTTGTTTAGGTACTTACGATCAGAAACAGCAGAGCCAGACATGATCTGAAAAAAAGTAAATACGTGTGTAAGTGGAAAAATAAATTTTGTCTATTCACTACGTAGAGCAGCGCACAGCCTCTGACCACACTATCTTGCGTGTAAATGAATAGCCAATACAAATCTACTCTACAGTAATCGCATTATTATTAGCGGTAGAGAAAAAAACTGACGTGATTGAAGAAAACTAACTGCATTTTCAGTAACTAACTGCATACCTATATTAGTGAATAAAGGCTAAAAACTGAAGTTAACAAAAAATTTGTTCAAAATTGTTCCCCAATGTTATGTGATTGCTGAAACACCAAGAAGTACAAGTGAAAAATACATAGCAAAGATTTATGAAGCCAACAATTCCACTACACATAAGACATTAGATTAAGCTTGGAACAATCTTGTCTGTCTCTAAGCTATGTACACACATCTAATGGTTCTCACCCGATATTTGGCTCAGAGCTGATATCAGACGAGAGTCTGGCATGTGTACAGCGCCCGCGGTTCATCGTCCGAACGACCGTCCGTAACGATCGTAATGCAAGTGAAGGGGGAAAATGCGCAGCGGGGTGCCGCTCGGTCGTTTTCTCCCCTCCCCTCTGCATAGAGCAGAACAGTGCTAAATGTACATTATGTACATGTGCCTAATCGTTGGAAAGGATTGTGAAAGATCCTTTCCAACGACTATAATTGCACGTGTGTATGCGGCTTAAGAGTAGTATTTGCAGTATTTATTGACTAGTATGCAGTGTAAAAAGTGAAATGATTACTATTATAGCTCTTTTTCAAAAAAATCCAAAACTGCTTGTAACAACCTGTAATCTTAATTTACCCTAAATCTATGTAACGCATCATACATGAAAATCCTTGTCCATTATTAAATATAATTTTTATATTGCTGAATGCATTGTTGTTTAAAGTGCATGTGAAGTTAATGGAAAATCCCAGACAATTTAATGGAAGTTGAATGGCCTGTAATATCTGCCATAGAGATGCAAATCATTTAAACAGAATAATGATTAGCTTAGTAAAAGAAAACCACTAATAAATTGCTGTGTAATAGGAAATTCATCCTTAACTAAGAAGTAAGAATGCTTATGGCTTTATTGATTTTTTTCAAACTGAACTAGTATGCATTTTTAAGTTCTGCTTTGTTTACAGAATGAGAGGTCTTAAAGATAGAATTTTTTGCATATTGTGACAGAAAGGAAGTTACTTACTGCTTTTTTTTATCAATATATCTAAAGGTCCTTTACCTATGTCCTGGATTCTATTGCTTTACTTATTAAACAGACATGTCAGCACTCTTTGTCTGTGAGCTCCTGTCGCTGTTGTCCATACAAACTTTTTTATTTTTGATTTTACCCTTTCAGGATAAAAACTTAAACTCTTTTGACATATTGCTGGCCCACATCCTGAGGGCCATCCTTTTCTTTGTTTATAGTTTCAAATGCAATATTTAATAATAATTTTACAGAAACATTTCCCATTAAATCCCTCCTCTTCAGGCTTTTGAAATTTAGGTTTTTTTCAAAAGGTAAATAAGCATTATAAATGAAAGTTTTCCAGTACAGCTGTGTTATTGAAATACGATTGACAACATACCAATGTTTCAAACTATTAGAGGGCCTGTAATTATTTACTATACAAATCTTAAGATTTATAGATGTATCCCAGCAGTCCTTTATATAAAGTTGTGTTTTCCCCAAACTGTAAAATCTGAATGTTTCCCCTTGTTACCCTACCTTTGCCCTATTACCACATATGGTGTTTATCAGTCTTGCATTTTTTCACTAGCATATAAATTACCTAAATAAAGCCTAGCTGTAGTCATACTTATTGTACTTACTTTACAATCAGGCTGCATGGCAAGTGAAAAAGAAACTTTTTTGATATATATTTGTACTTAATTCCGATTAACCCTTGGTTATTTGGCCCTGTGCCAGCAGCACAATAGAGAGCAGGACCACTGCTGTTACATGGATCACAGTTCCTGGAGTCCCCAGCGTCCAACAGTGACCAGCACTTAGAGGTGTGCCATTGGAGGAAGAATGCAATCAATTTTATATGGAAGACTGCTTTACAAATGTACACCAAACAAGAGAGGGTTTCATGTGACTTCTTCAACCATCCTCTGTACCCCATCTCATAGAATGTAAGGGCTAGGGACAGTTGTCCTCTTGGGCTATGTAGAAATAAGTTGACGAGATTAGTATTTAAGTTCTTAAAATAAGTTGGGCTGGCGGACAATTCAAACTTTATTTACAGAATCTGCAGTATGTACAGGTGTTAAATAATTATGTTCCCTGGCCAAACCTGCAATGGCAGCACCAGCAAGATGGAAGTCCTCCAGCACGATTTCCCTTTAGTCGAAGATGTCATTTTGATCAAATTTAGAAAACAGTCATTACTGGGAGACGTTGCTCTGTTAGGCTGTGTTATTACAAATCTGACAAAGGACCAGTTAGCCATAGAACATCTAGCTGTTGTTGTCCCTGACTACAGGCACAACTCTGATTGAGGCCTAAGAAAGAATAACTTTATTCTACAATGGACCTATCACTGAGAGATTATGTAAACAGACATTTTTGACCTGGTTCTAAAAACATTCACATTATTGTTTGGTGTTCTTGTCCTCTGCCTTCAATATATCCTAAATCACTGACCTACAAGTATGCAGCTAAGGAGTTCAGCTATTTGACACAAAACTTGTCACAAAATGATCTGCATACAGGGCCATTTCTAGAAAGTTGATTCCCTAAGCAAGGAAATGTGAGGGTGCCCCTTCTTCCTTGGAGGCATCTCAAAAAACATCTCAAGTAGCCACTCAAACCAATTTATGTTAAAACATATACATTCACATGCTCAGCTGTTTATCGCAGTGTTGGAAGCTAAAGTGAAGTGGGCATTAATGGAGGCCAAAAGGGGTACAAGGGAGATCAGAAGGGGACTGGAGAGGTCAGAGTGATATCAGAATGATTAAAAAAAAAAAAAAAAAAAAAGAAGTAATTCCTTAAAAAAAAAATCCTGTTTTGTATAGATGTTTCCTCTAGAAATTCAGCAAACTTCGGAATTTAATTGAAAAATCCTTCTTTATAAGGTGGCAAATGTTTTCAATTATGGAGAAATTGTTGAAAGGTCAGTTGAACAGCACACATGCATATTTTTCATAAGTCACAGCTTTCACTGGTGGTTTCATGCACTAAACTTCACCCACCTACCATTTCACTAATCTACTACTTGTGGGGGAATTTACACACAATAAGAGGGAGATATGTAGTGGTGGGAAGTAGTGATGGTTACAAAAGGCAGAAGAAGATGGGTAGGCAAGTTTAAAATAATAGGTTTTGAGTGCTCTTTTAAATGAGCAGAAAGTAGGAGCAAGCCGAATAGGATGAGGAAGACCATTCCAGAGAGTTGGGGCAGCTCTAGAGAACTCTTGTATCCGTGCGTGTGATGTAGTTATGAGTGAGGAAGTCATTAATAGGTCATTGGAGGAGCGGAGAGAGCGGCTGGGGGAGTATTTTTTTACCAGGTCAGAAATGTAAGTGGGACAATAGCTGTGGAGGGATTTGAAAGCAAAGCACAGGAGCTTGAATTCAATTCTTAGGTGAAATGGAAGCCAGTGTAGAGATCTGCAAAGAGAACTTTTAGTATAGATGATAATTAATATTTTAGTATTAGTATATATGATAAAGGACATTGTCCCGGCACTGGCCCACAGGAAACCACCCCATTAGTGAAAGGGTCAATTAGTTGTGTTTGTTCTATATGCCAAAAGTTCCCATTATGCCCCAGATCCTTTCCTCTACCAGACCCTTGTGGATTAAGCCACTAATATCCTGAAGTAATAGAAGAGGGGAAATAAAATGATCACAAATAATTGAGGCTTGATGCCCTTACCCTGCTCTTCTAAACACTCTCGCCTATTCATCTCATCGTAGTAAATCAAGACCAGCTTTAGACATTTTGGATCAAGCTGGAAATAGTTGGTAGTCAAATTTCATGTTGTGGAATTTGTTGTAGCTTTTTCTTTTTGTATCTGGAAGTTACGGTTTGTACATTTAATTTAGGAGCAGCATACATAAACCAAAGGATTATAATAAATTGATGTCTTTAGGTGACCTGCATGTGACACCAATGTTATTGTCATGTATGGCTGTGTTTTGCTATAAATTGTAGATGGTTTTTTTTCTTTTGACAAAAGTGAAATGAACAACTGTAGAGTGTGTGCTCATTCCTATGTCATTTGTACTGTACTTCTCTTTTTGGCTCCTTAATTTATGGGCCTTGTCTCCATGTCAGTGTCACTACATTTAGAGGGATGTACAATATCTGCTCTTTGGAATTTTTATGGGATTCTTTGAAGTCACTTTCCAGAGGGAAAACAATACACAAACAATTTGACATAATGAATTTAGAGAGTTCCAACATGAGGAATGCATGAGATGGTTTGTTTCCAGACAGGTCATACTTAAACAACCATCAGTGATTACTGGCATCCCAACAAATGGGTATTCCTTTTTATAATGATAATTTTCCATGCAGCTTAGTTCCACGTACAGTTTAGGACAGCTATAGATAAACTGATTTTTTTAAGATTCCATGAAGACTCTTTAAATACTTAAAGTACGTTTATTGAGCACAACATTTTGGGGTACAATGACAATTGCTGATGATAAATAAAAAAAGATGTTGGGCAACATAATTTTTGAATTTTCCAGTACATCATTCTCTGCACACAAATATCTTATACTGTTCAGAGTAAGATACTCAGAAAAAATTACTCTTTTCCTTAAAAATGCAAGAGCTATATTTATAAACAAATCACATTGTTAATTAAATCACTAAACCAAATGTTTGCTTATTTGTTTTGTTTGATTTGAGCAAATGTACTTAAAAGGTATTAAGTAAAGATGTGTGAATGCACAAGACTTGTACTTCATACTAAGTATTGTTTCTGTATTGGTTGTGTGCCACAAGTGAATACACTATGTTTACAATATAGGTCTACAGAGTATGTATGGCATATGTACTTGTTAAAGACAATGTTTACTATGTGCTTCCAAATTTTGATTTGCTTTTACTAGCTACTTGGAATTTATTAAGTGTTCCTACTGGGTTTAGTTGACTATAGAATATGCCTGTATGCTGTACATGTGTCCATGTGTGTGCTTTTTACAGGGCTATTTAACATTTTATGACTATAGATGACTATGATAATATGAAAAAAATAATAATATTAATAAAAAAACAACAACATATGCATGTGTTGAAAGGCTACGACAATAAGTGCAGGCTTTGTGTATGTGACCATACATGTTGCACTACAGAGTTCATGGAGCCACACAGTCATGTGAAAGAACATGCCTAGCTCTGTCATTTTATATTTTTTGCCAGTACAACTGAATCAAATGTTTAATTTAAATTAAACTCAGAATAATGAAATAATACTTTAAATAATTAAATAAAACCAAATAAAGAAAAACAACACGTTAATAGCAGTGCATATACATGCTTTATACAAGTCAAGTTTGGGGTAGCATAAATGGTTGTTTTACAAATAGACCTTCATTCTTGCCTAAAATAGTTGTATTTTCTTTTTATTGATACACATATTTTTGAAGCCAGCATATTTTTTAACACTATGCCCCTGATTCATCAATAAAATCCGCGCTCGCTGGAAGCGCGAAAGTACGCGCAGCCAGCGATCGCGGTTTACCGCGGTCCGGACTCGAGTATGCGCGTACACTCGCCTCCTCACTGCCAGCCGGATTCCTGCCTTCATAATAATGAGCAATAGGGGGCGCGAATCT
>NC_092862.1:92585462-92596536 GCF_032062135.1 Pyxicephalus adspersus
CGAATGCGCCAGCGATCATCCGATTCTGCTTGATGAATCAGAGGCTATGTGCAATATAATTAGAGTTGTGTAGACAGTTTTACATATTTTCCTGAATTTACTATTTGAGATTACAGTTCATCCACCTGGCTCTCTGGTTAAGCCCTTTGCATTCCTCATGTTGATGGTATCCATTTTGCACATAATACAATTAGTTCTACTGGGCTTTGCATTTTATACAGGAATTGGATATCTTCCCGTAAATCTTTGCTAGTTCATTTTTTAACAATAAACATACTTACCAACTTTCTGATTTGAGAAAAACAGACACCTTTTTTTGGCAAAGGACAGAGACTGCCACCAGGTATGCATATAAAACATTTGTGGACAATAAAATTATTGTTAAAGTGTTTGATGTTTTGCATTTCTTTTGGCAAGTAAGCATATAAGTTGTGAACAGATACATGATTAAGTGTACTTAACTTACAAAGAACTTGAACAGAGTCACTTGGCTTTTTCCTTTCCCTTTTTGTGTCAGTGCCACAGAAGTAACAAGTATCAGTACTATATGAGTATATGATTTTCTGTGGCAAAGTACACAACAGGGAACATTCCAAGCCCTAAAGACTAATAGTCAATAGTAATGGTCCCTACTATTAACATTACCAACCACTGAGCCTTGGTGTTAATGTACACTGTTCTTAATGCTCTAGTGCCAAAAGAGGCATTGTCCCTCCTAACATAAAACAGTAAACAGCTATAAAAATATATTATAACTAACTGATATTAAACATGACTTGCATTCTTACTTTGTAGGATATTGGTCGGTGCTCCAAAAGCAGATTCTAAATTTAGCTCATCCATAAGGACTCCTGGAACAATCTATAAATGCAGAGTTCACAGCAATCCAGATAAGAAGTGTACAGAGCTGGATATAGGAAGAGGTAAGCAATCATTTATTTTAAAGGATACTTGTTTTAGGGTACTGAACCAATAGCATATATGAGATAAGGGCACCAAGAGATGCCTACAAGCATTTTTCCTAAAACTAATTAAATATCTATAAATATGTAGGTAGCGATACTGCTAAGGTACAATTTTATAAATCTCTGTTAGAGCCCTGACCAGTGGCAAACTGGCATGTATTGAGTGACATCGCCCACGCACTGGAAAAGGCTTGGAAGGTCTGGACTACCATTTATGAGGCTCTGGCAAAGTGGTATATTCTAGTACCATATTGGCAAAAGTACCTTATTTTTATATAATATCCTAATGTGGAACTTTTTACTACAGATTTGTTTGAGAAGAGTTTGGTAAGTTTGAATAAACTGACTAATAATACTGGCTAGATTTTATAAAGTTCAATTGATATGCCAAGTGCATGGTTAACCACTCCCCTACACTTACATTCAACTTCTAGGCAACTGGAAGCATTGATTTGTGTTTTTAACAGGTTACTCCAGTTAGCTATGGTTGCCTTTTTTCGCATTTTGGCTTGCACTAGCCACAATGTAACATGGGATATTTGCTCAACCTGCACCCTCACTTGTAAAAGTGTTTTAAATCAGTCTCATTCAAATATCTGAAAGCAGAGCACCCAGAGTTATTTCATGAAGCTTCTGAAAAACCACATCACAACACCACCACATGCATATGCCTGCAGAAAAAGTATTTCAAGTGCTTCAATTTTTTTCATTGATGACCGAGATTTGGAGTGGTGGTGGACTGGCTAACAGCAGTAAACTTCAGTGGTTCTGCTGTAAAAAAAAGCTCCCATCTGAACTTAACCAGTCAGAAAAATTCCTACAGAGTGAGGGTTGACTTTTTCTTTCAACTATAAGTACAATAGATGAATGTCAGACATAAATAAAATGTTAAATGTCTCACAAATATAATACAGGACATAGATGCAAAATTCCATTTACCTAAAACAAGTTTCATACATATATATAATAATTATTATAATTATTATTAATTATTAATAAACATATATATGTATGTATACATATATAGCTCCAACACATTGCGCAGCGCTGTACATTAAATAGGGGTTGCAAATGACAGATGAATACAGACAGTAATACAGGAGGAGAGGACCCTGCCCCGAAGAGCTAACAATCTAGTAGGAATTTACACACATTAGGGTGGGAGATATGTATTGGTGGGAAGTAGTGATGGTTTCAAAAGACAGGAGAAGATGGGTATATATAAATATATATATATATATCATAGACTGTAAGGTCTTCGGGGCTGGGTCCTCTCCTCCTCCTGTCACTGTCTGTATTTGTCTGTCATTTGCAACCCCTATTTAATGTACAGTGCTGTGTAATATGTTAGCGCTATATAAATCCTTTTTAATAATATTAATAATTTACATTTCCCATAGTTCTATCAGGCCACATGAAACAAGTCTTTTGTATGGCCTCCGAGAAAAACTATAGCCACTCATTCTGCGCTGTAAAAATATTTTTCTTCATGTAATGCTTCCTGTAGAACCCAGTAGGGAAGGTGCAGGGGCATGAACTCCAGTTCAAAACCATCGGGGGCTTGAATAAATAGACCGCAGAGAGGCTTTGATGGGTGAGTTCTCCAGCTTGCAGAATTTTAAGCTATTGATTCTCTGGCAGAAATCTCTATGAAATTAGGAGTGGTGAAATATCTGCCAACCAAAAAGGGCTAACCTTTGTTGTATAAATCTAAATCTTTTTGTAACAACAAAGGTTCAAAGCAAGGACTTGTATAGTTTCAGCCATGTACCACTGCCATCAGGGACCTAAACAATGAAGCTCACCTAAGAGCCTCAGAAAAGCAGTAAGATGCTGTCGTGAAGGTTTTATAATACAAAAGCCAAATTTGATTTAAAATGTTTTAGTTCCCAATTGTTCAGTATTAAAATTAGAAAATGGTTTAGTTGTTTCCTCGTTTATTACTTCCTAAATCTCGGACCCAAAAGTAAGTTTGAACTCTTGAATTGTAATTTGAAAGCATCATTCAAAAGTTGAATTTGATGGTTTGGAAAAAAAATAATTAAATTTAAAACACCCTAAAATGAGTACCAAAACCATACTAGTAAGATATTGATGTGGTTAATGCTTAATTTAAATGTCTGCATCATTTTTCTAAAGGCTTTTAGTCCATTACCTAGATTAATTGTAAAAAAACTTAGTCTGTTGAACAAGATGTGCTGTACATCTCAATGTATTTCAAAGTGGAAGGCTTTTGAATCTCGTTCAAATGCACATCATGAGCATGAAGGTCACCTTTGAGATGAACTCGTAATTAGTGTATCTGTACCATGCTGTACCATATACATGTTTATTCATTTCTCTCATCCCTCCTTCTTGCAGGAAACAGTCGGGGGACTCCATGTGGAAAGACATGTAAAGAGGACAGGGATGATGAGTGGATGGGGGTTAGTCTGGCAAGGCAGCCAAAGCCCGATGGTAGTGTTTTGGTAAGAACTTGCTTTTCATCAGTTTAGTATGTTTATATTTCATGTCAACATTAAAGGAAACGTGTCATTAGCAAATGTCTATTCCACTTGGCATTTTCTTACCTCAACTTAAATTTGATTTTCTAGTATTGTTTTTTTTTGGAATTAAACTATTTTCTACAAGTATATAAAAATTAAATTCAAACACAAAGTTAGCTTTCTTGTCATCTTGTAGACGTCGAACCCTCTATGGCATTCTGCATTCAGCCCCTACATCATTAAAAACTCAGAGTTTATAACAAGCTTTTCTTGGAAGACCTTTACTCTATAATTCCATTTAAACAGACTTTTTACATTGCAAAATACAGACCAGTCCAACTCTTGTTCTGAAATGCCAGGATCTTCTTGCATTTTTAGAATTTCTCTAAGAGACAGCAATACATTTCATAAGATATGATTTGTAAAGAGTCAGAAAATAATTGTAGATGAACGTTCTTGTCATAATATCGCTTATTGGGTCTGATTTATTAAAGCTCTCCAAGACCGGAGAAGATAGACTACCATAGGAGAATCTGGGTAATCCAGCAATCCTGCAATGTATTTTTAAAAAATCAATTGCTATTGAAGGGCAAATGTCTTCAGTTCTGGATCAGATCAGTTTCAGGTTTGCTGAATCACCAGGTTCTCCAACGATCGTCCATCTTCTCCATTTTGGGGAGCCTTAATTAATCAGACCCATTGTGTTCATAATCGTTCTTGATTTGTTATTATGCACTGCTGCTGCAACTTTTGTGTTAAATGTATGGTTCTTTGTGTTAAATGTAAGGTCCCTTTCACACATGTGATGGAAAACCACATGGTAAGGCAAGCTGCTGCTGTGTGCCCAGGTGTGTGCAAAGTGTACTACAGACATTGCCCTTGAGGTTGCCGTTGCAGTGCTGTTTTTACTGGATGAGACTGCAGCTCAGCCTGCAGCAGATTACAATAAGAAAAAAAAACAGCTGAAACGGTCACAATACATATAATATATTCATACTGATCACTGTTTCAGTGTTAATCAAGATGGTTTATCACTTCCAGACTGCAATATAATAACTTTGTAGTCACAAGGTAAGTGGTTTCATTAGAGGGTGGTATGTGACAGATATGTGCGAATAGCTAGTAACATCAGACAATTACATGATAATTTGATTGTGTTGTTTTACCAAGCAAATCAGTCCAAGGATTAGACACATAAATGCAGCTGAAACATTTAAGGGGGTATTGTGATGTCTCTGAAAAGTAATAAATAGCAGTAAGTATAGCACTTACACATTACTTAGCATGTATGTCCTACAAAATCGCATGCCAGTTGTAGCTGCATTGCATTGGTGTCCTGGTGGTGCTGTACAACTTCAAGCAGAATTATCTTGAAGACATACTTGATTGATGCTTCACAAAGGTCAGGGCACCATGTGCCTTAGGCTGAGCATTTCCAGCTCTTCAGTTACCAAATTTCTAAAATAATCATATCCTTATTTTTCATCTCCTTGAGAAATGTCCTGGGAATAGAAGTATTGTTCCATGAAAGCTTTGATTGTAGCACAATATATGTTACCAAACAGAATATTACAATGTTTGGTCCCAGTACGGAACAAGGGCTTAAGCTAAAAGGGCTATGTCAGCATTTTGACCTATGGCAAGATAATTAGATGTAAAAGAAAAAGTAAAGCAGATGGATTTTTAGCTTCTTGACCTTTCATCAAGGTCTGCATTAAACCACATTTCACAAGTCTGTGGCTGCAGCTTTTCTCTAACAGATAATTTTTCTTGCTCAGATTGAATATAAACAATTTACAGATTGTTTCTCTTGATATGGATATTCTCTAACCCACATTGTTCTCTCTACATGAAGTTGATTTTCATAAGGAAACATATAGAACCAATGAAATGCATTTTAAAAAGATAATAAAAATTTGGCACTTCTGTTCTTAATTACTAGATAGTATGTCTGCTTACAGCTGTAAGTTAATGTCTAATGGATATAGCTAGTCATACTATTTGATATGTAAAACTGATTAGATAAAAATGATGAATCAATCAAAATAGTTAAAATAATTCCATATACTATCGAAATACAATCAAAATTTGGCCAGAATGTTTATCAACAATTGATCGGCCAAGCCAGCTGTTTTTGTCAGCTGGTTAGCCCATGTATTGTGATCAAAACAAGATTTTATGTTAATGGTAAAGTTTATAGTGTGGTATAATATATAATATACATGGTAAGGCAAGTTATATATTAGTATTATAACCTGTATAATAACAGGTTAATGGTACTTTAAATACTTACAAACTATGACAATTTTAATTTATTGTAATTACAGTTCTAAGATCAACTGAAACTAAAAGCGAGATTAAATAATGTATGCCTGGCATAAACCTCCCCACCAACAGTGCTTTTAGATAGTTTCAGCCATGTTCCACTGCCATCCTTTTGTACACTTACGCGCCCTTCAAAATAAATTATTGGATATTTTGTAGATATGTTTTTAAATTAGTTTGCCTTTGTTTTTAACTGTATCATATGTTTAGACTTACAGCTAGATTGATATATATGGCTATTAAAATAAGAATATATTTTTCCTACAATGTAATAACTGCTGTTCTCCCACCCACAAAGCTCACGACTGAAATCAATTATATTGTAGTATTTAATGATAATATTAGTGGCATGGCCAGGACAAAATGTTTTTACATTATTGGAATGTTGGTGTTTTGAACTGTAGTGGTGTAGTTGTATGAAAATGATTGTATAGTGGTATTTTTTATATCTTTATTTCTGTTTTACAGTTTATAAAATATTGCATATTAATATTTGGCATTTTGTTTATAGCTCCACCTGTAGACCTTAAGTGGAGCTATAGCCTTCTTTCACCTGTTTTCCTTACCAATCTCAGCTGATTATTTATAAAAAAGAATAGAAAGTATTTTTACATAGCTCAGACTGAAATATACTGGCTCAGATAAAGAAATCTGCTCCACTTAGACTGTAAAACAATTGTTTTGCTATTTAAAAAAATATCTGTGATTTCTGATTCATGGGTGTACTCTTTAGTAAATTTATTATATTATTCTATTAAGAATTAAATAAGGCACAAATTAAAACAATATTTTTTTAAACAGTCAACTAAAATCATCATTTTTTTTTCTCATTAATACAAAATCACATTAAACAATTCAAACATAATTACATTTACAATTGCAAATATATAATATTTGTGCATTTTCTGCTGGTTAGCAAAAAGCAGTTATTGGAAACCTACTCCAAAAAGGAAAAATCTCTGTTTATAGGTAGTCTGCCATTCTCACATTCCTCATCACTGCTAGATACTGTTCATTTATGTAAAATAAACACTAGTGTCAGCAGTAGGGTCAACTGGTCCAGATGGAGTTGACCTTTTAAGTAATAGTGATCATGAAAAGAATGAAATGTCTTCCGTATGCTTACCTATGTGTTACAAGTCATTGTGTTATCCAACAGTTATTCTAGAATGTTTAGTATTTTTATATATATATATATATATATATATATATATATATATATCAGTGATCAACCCAGAAATTTTTTTAAGCCGGGTGGGAAGAAATTGTAGGTGGGTGGCAGCCCCTGTATTGTAACCAATCTTTAGTAACCACCTAAAAACAACTATTTTCAGTAAAAACATACAATTATTTTATTAAAGTAGAACTGTGGCTTCCCAAAAAAAAAAATGTTATTTAGCACATAAAATTCTACTTCAGGTTTATTTTCCTGCTTTTATGTCTCCTAATAGTAAAAAAAAGAAAATGTTACAAAAGATATAGTATACCTTTCCTTATCCTCTCCAGTTGGAATTATTGTGTTTTAACTTAGTCTTCCTGCAAAGTCCCATAAATTCTTGTTAGTCCTGCCAGCAAAGTTCACCTAGTCCAATTCCCTGTAATGGTGTGGTAACTATGCTGCACTGCTCCCGAATTCAGCCTTTAATTATCAGTCATGGAAGCTGTGTTTGCTTGGCGTGCATTGAAAAATGTTGCAGGCGGTGTTACCAATTATTCATAAATTTGTAACCTGTAGGCAAATAAACACCTAGTGCTGCCCACTGAATTTTGCATTGATAGCAGTGTTTCTGTTGCTGATCCTCTCCCATTGTAAGCTGCAGTGTCTGGGGGAGTGCGTGTGAGACCAAGATTTGGCACAGTTAGGTTGGCATAAAGATTTTTGTTTACTTTTATAAGGCTTGACATTTCTTTAGACCATAATGCAGGAGCCTTTGGATGGTTACAGTGGTTGTTTGCTTCTAAAAGCAGATCCCAAAACCTGAATGCCAGCAACCTTTGTAGTATCTGTTCCTTTTATGGTAGAGACAGTATATTATCATTAGGACCTCTGCATTGTATTGACCATGAAATATATTGATATTTTACATGAACCATTGCATCATATGGTGATCACTGTTTCCTTGTGATTTACTGACATATCATGCACTCTGTTATTTAAGCCTGAGTGGTATAATAAATACCTGGATAAAGTTAAATATCTATGCATTGTATGCTTCATTATAAAGATTTTGTAGTATATTTCAAATGGCAATTCTATTGAAAAACCTGGGGTAGATCTTCTAATACAATGGTACAAAATTCTGGTACTATGCAATATATTTCAAGTATATTCACTTTTATGTAGGATAAAGTAACTTCATATTTCCTTTCATGTCCAGGCACCATCTTTTTTATATTAAATAGAAAATATATAATAGAAAATAAATGAAAATATAAATATATAAAAGAAAATAGAAAATAAATGTTACACAATCATGTTTTAAGATTCTCAGCAGAATGAGAAAGTCAACTATAGCATATTATATGCAGCACTATAGAATATCATTAAACAAACACCTACAATATGCACGCTAAATAGCCATTTCCCAAATGAGGGAGCAAATCAGGTCACAGTTTTCCCAGTATTCACAAGCTGTGTTTGCTGTCAAAGTTTTCTTGTAGTTTCTGTGCTGATGTACTCATCTTTCTTCAGGAAGGAAGCCAGTCCCACAGTGTGTAAGTCACAAAATGCTTGTGATAACAAGAGCCAGTGCTTGTTAACTTTTGTATTTACTTTCCATTCCCCTGTTGCTATCTGTCAATCCCAATTATTGTTACCAGTTACTTGTTACTTCTCAAACCACCAAAAACCTTAACCCTTTATTCTGTTTTCAAAAATTTAGAAATATATTGGTAACTTGGCAATTTGAATAGATTCTATATCTAGAATATAAAACTAAAAAAAAAACACAGACATACATTTAAAATGCCTATAAAATAAATTATTATTATTTATGTTATAATTAATTATAATTTAAAATTAGTTTTTAAAATAAACCCCCCCCCCATAAAAATGCCTAATAATAAAATGACTCTGGCCAATTATATTTTGAATCTGGTAGGGGTGCAGGCAAGCTCCCTTAATATCTAGAAATGCTTGAATCTTTCTAACTGGAATGACAGACATTTAGCCTTAGCATAAGGGAATACCCATAAGTTTGTAAATGGTGCCTACAGGTGATGATGACAAGTATTAGAAGATCCTTGGCTGCCCCTTGACAGCAACAAATTACCAGAATTAATAGGATATATTTCTTTTAGGCACTCTTCCATATTTTTACACATATTAATGTTTTCAAATCCTTGTCAGAACTAGGTAGCAGTGTATTCTCAAGTCAAATGCAGAAGCTGAAATGAAACTGGATGTAGATAGAAATATAAACACATTCATTTAAACATGTAGGTCAAAATCCATTTCAGGTTCCACTTACCCTTTTTTTAATTTAACAAAAAGACATAAGATCCCCTAATGATTTTTGTTACTGAACAGCAAATAGTTTATTTTATTATATATTAATAGGAATGGTTAATTTACCAGGACTGAATGGACTGATTAAATTGAACAAAGAAAAAAATACATTAAAAAAATGGATTACTGAGTCATTCAGCAAAAAGAGGGGTGTGAAGCATGAAGAGCGAATCATGGTTCACTCATCTCTAAGGTCACTCACATCTGCTATACACATGCCAAGGATAATAGAGTAATGTCTAAAAACATTGCCATTCTACCATGAAAGTGTAAGAATATTTATGCATGTGTATATCTATCAGTCACGGTCAGATAACTTGGAAAGCAAGTGGATGTTCAATTTTAATGTCCATGTGGACACACTATAAAGGTCTCACTGTAGAGTTATTGCCAAATCTTGCTAAATTACATTACTCACTAAATTAAATGAATAACTAAATATACAGAGCATATTTAAAATAAGGATGTTGATTTAGTGGAAAAATAATTGTTTCCTTTCCTCAATTTGTTATCTTCCTGCTGATTACTTAACAACATGGCCTTAAATATTGAAAAAATATTGTTACACAGCATACAGCAGGCCACTCTTTAAATTGTTAGAATTAGTTCTAAACCTGTATCATTTGTCAAATCCATCTGTATTTTCTATACCCTGTGGAAAAGAGTCATTACATATAAAATGGTATGATATTAAGAAACCTGTACTGAGATAAAATGCTAATTGCCATGAACTTTTTCTGAAAATGTTAGATGTTTAGCGGCTTTTAGGGTACCCAATAGCTTCAGTAATTTCTGGGAAATATGTCTATAGATCAGAAATTCTGACTTTAGAGTCTACACATTTGTCCCAGGGACTCAAAAAGTATTTAAATCAGGGGCAGCCAAACAACTAATGTTCTTGGAAGAAGATCACCATTGGCAGATCCTTTATCTCTGTCACTGCAGGTTTTCAGCATTTTCTAGCTACATTCAGACTTCCAAATTTGTCATCATGCTGATGACACTGGTCCCACGTGAATAGACTAAAGCGTACTGAAACTGGATGTAGCATTTCTTCCTTTTTTAAAGTATAAGTAAAAGGTATACTATAGTTTTAGGACTAGATGAATGTGTATTTTATGTTCATTAAATGATGACTTAAAAAATGGAAGAATGCAAAAGGAAATTGAGAAACAAATCACTGGGATTTGAGGCTTCCCACAATTATTAAGTAGCAAAACCTGTTTGCTTTCCAAATCTACAAGTCAATGGCTTGGCAGCAAGAAACTGTTAAGACAGCAGACACTTTGGTCAGAATTATGTAATAAATGACATGTGGGGTATGGGGGTCAGGATTATAAAATGTGCAACACACATTATAAATATAAAATGTGCAACACAGTGTAGAGAATTTAGTGGTCAGGTGCATAGTAAGTCTTCAGTGGTTTTAGTTAAAGTCACCAAGAGGTAGAGGTTTTTGGCAGAAGAGATATGCAAAGTCTCTTTTGTCAAAAACCCTTTCCCCTGCTCCCTTCTCCTTTTGTTCTTTGTTTGTGTTTGTGTTGAGTCCAGCTCTGTTCTTGGAAAATCTAGGTAGACCTAGATGCTAGAGATGCATGCGCAGCACTTTAATTCACAGTGGTCACCTACAGGCCAAAAGCTCACCCACTGCTTTAACCTAAACCAGAATATACTGAAAATAGGTTTTTGCTGTTCATACCCTGTTTCCCCGATTATAAGGCACTCTCATATTTTTTGAAATGCCAAAATATGCCCTGGGTCTTATTTTCAGGGGATGTCTTATTTTTCCA